>NC_090741.1:3799590-3803182 GCF_036898095.1 Palaemon carinicauda | reverse complement strand
AGGGATGTGAAAGGCCGTGAATGAAATCAAACACCTGCCGGCGCATAGGAGCAGGAATCCAAGGTCGTGGTCTACCAGTACTGAATTCACAGAGGAGGGTGCTGTTGGAGTCTTCGAGGGGGAATTCTTCCCTACGGAGGGACGTGCAGGATGTCCTACATGCTTGATGCTCTGGATCCTGTTGTTGGGCTTCAGCCAGGGCATTATTATCTAATACCAGTTGAACGGCAGCCAACGTGTTTCTTGACAAGCCATCGGCAATGGGATTAATTTTCCCAGGGGTGTATCGAAGGGTGCAATTGTATTCAGCCAGGGCGGAGAGATGTCGGTGTTGACGGGCGGATCAGGTGTCAGACTGTCGAGTGAACGCGTGTACCAGAGGCCTATGGTCTGTGCGAAAGACAAAGGGCGTACCTTCTAAGAAATGGCAAAGGTGACGGACAGCCAATTGCACCACCAGCAATTCGCGATCGAAGGTAGAATAACCCAATTCTGCCTTGGACAGTTTTCTGCTGAAGAAGGCCAATGGGCGTGGCGAGCCGTTGACCACCTGCTCGAGTACTGTACCAATAGCAATGTCGTTGGCATCGGTGGAGAGAAGGAGACTGGCATGTGGGATAGGAAAAGTGAGAGCCGCAGCAGTTGAGAGGGCCTTCTTTGCATTGCAGAAGGGCGCTTCTTGATGCGGACACCACTTCAGGTCCTTTCGCTTGCCCTTGAGGGAAGCGTAGAGGGGAGCAAGAGTGGCGGCAATGGCTGGCAGAAAACGGTGATAATAGTTGATCATGCCCAAGAATTCCTGCAGAGCTTTTACGGTCAAGGGCGCGGAGAAGTCCTGAATGGCTGCTACCTTCTCAGGGATGGGATGGACAACCTTCAGGAGTGATGCGGTGCCCTAAAAACGACACTTTGTTGGCGCCAGAGGTACGCTTGTCGTACCTGACTACAAGGCTGTTTTGTTGCAGGCGGTCTAGCACGATGCGCAGGTGACGGAGGTGTTCCTCTTTTGAGGAAGAGAAACACAAGTATGTCGTCCACATAACATATACAGAAGGGAAGGTCCCCCAAGATGCCATCCCCTAAGATGCCAAAACAGGAGTAATTGAATGTGTATGTACCAAACGGAGTGGTGATGGTGGTCTTGGGGATGTCTTCTGGGTTCCTAGGCACCTGATAATACCACTTCAGGAGGTCGAGCGTAGAGAAAACCTTCGCTTTGTGTAGGTAGGAGGTCACGTCGGCAATGTTTGGGAGGGGGTAGTGATCCGGTTCTGTTTTCATGTTCAGGCGGCTGTCATCCCCGCACGTACGGAGGAAGCCGTCTTTCTTCAGAACGATGTGTAAGGGTGACGACCATGGGCTGGAGGCCTTTTGGCAAAGCCCCATTTCCTCCATTTCGGCAAATGTCTGTTTGGCGGCTGCCAATCGTTCCGGTGCCAGGCGTCTGAATTTGGCGGAGACTGGGGGTCCTGTTGTCTTGATATGGTGATAAATACCGTGCTTGACGGGAGCCGTGGGCGTTTGGCGAAGTTCTAGACGGAAAACTTCCGGGTACAACATGAGGTGGGCATAGGCATCCGTGGGTGCACTGATGAGGAGAGCGAGGTTGGAGGGGGCGGGTAGAAGAGGTGTCCACAATTACGAGTCCGCGTTGACCAATCATCGGTGGGTGACATTGACCAGAAGGTGGAAATGAGAGAGGAAATCCACACCGAGGATTGGCAATGTGATGTCAGCAACGAGAAACTTCCAATTAAATTTACCATTTCCGAACGATAATGTGAGGTTCTCTTAACCATAGGTGGGTATTGCAGATCTGTAGCAGCTACCCAGCGGACGTCGGCAGACGTAGACAGACTACGCCGTGTCCTGAAGAATTCCCTTGGCAAAAGAGAACAACAAGCACCCGTGTCTACCAAAAATCGCACGCCCGTTCCTGCATCATGTAAAAATAAAGGATTAGAAACACGGGAGGCCACTGCCACGAGCAATGGGCTACTTACACGTTTTTCGCGGTTGCCCAAATCTGAAGTGGTAGTAGCAAAACTGCGGCAAATGGGAGGTAGTAAGTGGCTGTAGAAGTCGTTGGTTGGGGCGCGAGCGATTGGTGGTTGGTGGGTGGCTTTGTCGCCTCTTCGGCACATCACGGGGTAGGCCTGTAGGTCCTACGGCATTCACGTCAGCTTCGGTTGACGTTGAATAAGCGTGCTCTTCATCAGGGGTGTTGGCGATGATGGAGGTCTTGAAGTGGCTGTCCATAAGAGCGTCGGCTTTGGTAATCAAGTTCTTTATGGGTAAACTATCGACATCGGGTATGGCAGCTCGTATAGGTCCGGGAAAACGGCGCATCCAAAGAGCACGAAGTAGGTTCACCTCTCGAGGAGAGCCATCTGCGGCAGGTTGTAGGCGAGCTATACTGGTCATTTCCCTGAGGGTGAGCAAAGCCCTTTGGTTCCCCAAAGGTTGTTGCGAGAGCTAAAAAAGCTTTCCTATACGGGCGGCTGGCGACGGCGAGTACTGCTGCAGAGGGTATGTTTTGAGGGCGTCATACGCTATTGGGGTATCTCCTTGTTCACAAAGCCAGTCGGATATTTCCGGGAATGGTGTCCTCGGGCATCGCCTCGAGAACATAATCTGCTTTGGTGGTTGAGCGAGTCGCCCCCTTGATGCGAAACTGGACTTCTGTGCGCTGAAACCAAGGAAACGCCTCTCCGCTGGCGAATGACGAAAGTGTCAAGGGTGGAGCCGCAGCATTAACTTCCGTAGAGTCCGCCATAGTACCAACGACGGAGGGGCGAGGAGGGGTGGAAGGCGGGAGGAGTGAGTTGCCTTCCGGGGTCACCAATGTGACATGTCGAGAGAAGGTTGTGACTCAAAGACAGGATGAAAGCAACTGAAGCTCAAAGCAACATGAAATTTCCTGTTTAAAATCGACACCATTACCAGTGAGAAAAACAGACATGTTCATCCAGGTTCTTTTTAGTTCGCGGGAAGAGCGAAGATTCAAGCATAATATATACACAAAATTAACTATGTACGATCGTGTGACACGTGGTTGGTACAATAGGTCTGGAGCATTGTTATGTTCAAGATTGTTAAAAATTTCATTATTTAAGTTTATATCTGAAGTTTATGTTTGTATTCGTGTAATAGAAAGTTTTTGATATTTTAATTATATCTTATATATGATATTTATTAAAAACTATATACTAACTACAAATTAGGAAACTCAAAATATTCATATATGCCGAAAATATTGTTGTTTATAAAGCTAAGCTGCAGTAAGACATGTATATATAAGAGAGAAATGACAAATGAGTTGTTGGTGATTACTTAAAATGCAGATACTAGTCTAGTCTACAAATCCTTAAAAAAAAAAATGTAAATGAAAGAGAGGACGAGAGAAGTGTGTACGTGTATGTCTGTGTATATGCATGTGTGCGCGCACTACATACATATGTAATTTATATAAGACACAAATGCAGATACATTTGTGCTTATGATTATATGTTTTCATAGCTTTTTCCCTGCTATCATCATAGTTATCATTATCAAGTTTGAATTGACTGATTTTAATCTCTCTCTCTCTCTC
>NC_090741.1:3769590-3794590 GCF_036898095.1 Palaemon carinicauda | reverse complement strand
GGCCTATGCACCAAGATACGCTTTTTTTTTTGGAAGGAAGGAGGACACAGCTGACCTGAACTCGAGCTCACAAACAGACAGGCCACGGTACGAAACGGAGCTGCCCAGTAAGGCTCCAATGTCAACCTCGTGCTCCCACTCTCCATCACTAGCCTGTCCCCTTACACAATAACTAACCAAGAATACGTAGAGGAGGTCAAGCAGATGACCAGTGTTAGTGCATAGCTGCTAATTCTACAGCACGTCGGTTTCAGTCTTGGGGGCTAGTTGGAGAACTTGGAGGGGGCCGTTGACTCTGCAAATTAAGTGCTGTAGGCCTAGTGAGCAAACTGAAGACCGCCACATTTAGGACACGGGCGCACACAACAAAAAAAAATCTTTGTGAGTTCAACTAATGGCCATTCCCCCTTTAGATAAGTTTCAATTTCTCATAAGTTAAGTTTAGGTATTATTTTGGCATTACATCTTTCGGGCTGCGTGCATGGAAATTAATGTATTCATATTTTTTGATCTTTGTAATTGCTTGAGGTCACTGACCACATGTTGGGACCTCACAGCATCCTACCGCACAAATTGTTGATCAGAATTTTTTGACTCTTATTTATTCTGTTTGAGGTTTAATCCACGAGTTAATTCCGTTTAACGTTTTCAATTTTTTGTGTTGTAAATTCACTTATTCATTTTATCATATGTAAAACTTATAATTGAGTTACTGATATTTTTTCCAATTTTTAATTTTGTTGTGTTAAAATCATCGAGTTATTTCCATCCCTTTTTTCTGTAATAAATCATTTGGAATAGATTACACATTTTGGTATCCTTAACCCGCATTACATGAATTTTACCCACTTATGCTATGGGACGGGTCAGAAGTACCCAAGGTGTTGAGAGTAACCTACTCTAGACAGAGGTAAGTTGGTATCAGCGAGTGTACGCTCTTTTACTTAGTGCTTTGGAGGGGAAGATCCCTATTTAACTTTACTTTATACTTTTATACTCCACTGTTCCCCCTTTTTTTATTGTCTCGAATTGCATTAACGTAAGATACCTGTACAGCATCTCACTGGGGTCACTGGGACGGAGTCGAAACAGAGCCTTAGAGTGAGATGACTCTAGCCCTGACAAAGCTAGAGTAGGCCATAAATTATTTCAAAATTAACGTGTGGAGTTCTCCGGCCTCTGGACAGTAAAATTGCCTCCTTTTGTATTTAAGAGTGAAGGTTAGTGAACTATGGCAGTAAAGTATTAGCAGGGCGTTTGTGTCCCGAGAGTGAGTGCTCATTATCCTCCCCTGTTGAGCTTTGGGTAATTGCCGTAGAGAGACTTTCCTGGACTAAGTTCCCACTCAACCATTCAGATAAAAATTCTCCACATGAGTGGTCCTTCGAACCGGATCTCTAACCTTTGACTTTTGGATCATTAAATTAACGTAACCTAGCTTGATTAAGCAATAAATACCTCGCTATACCACACTTGCCCACATGCACCAGTCACATTGTAGAAAGTGTAATGCCCAGACTTGAGTTGGAACGAGAGAAGAGTTTTGTAATTTTATAGTAGTTGACACATGCTCAAGGAAGACAGTGTAACCAGGTTTATTTATGAGTTCTGAGACGACAGAACTTTATATATGTTCAGGTCACCGATTTAGGTTGCATGCTGCATGTTTTACTATTAACTTGCGAAGTTCTATGCCCGTCGGTTCATATGATCTGTTCACCTAATTTTGGCATTTAACCAGAAAGTTCCGAGACACTGGAACTAAGGTATATCACTTTCGTTGTTCAGACTTCATTGTTTACTGCTCCAGGCGAGCACCTTTCATTTTGCTCTGTTCGACTTAGTTGGCCAATCTACTTTTTTCCATAATTTTGTACCTCGGTTTACCATCCTTTGTGCAAGTGCTGTAATTTTCTTACTAACACCTCTTGTAAGCTTAACCCCGTGTCCTTGGTCACAGAACTTTTAGCGCGATATTGCTGAGTCTACAATTTCACGTAGACACTTCAAAATTTGTTAAAGGTCGTTTTACCCATGTGTAGCGTATCTTATTTTTACTTGTGATTACCACTTGACAAGTGCGTCAATAATGTTACCCTTAGCCTTAGCGTAATTTTGCACTTTTGTCCTTTTTGTGAGAAACTTTTGTGTTTAACCTCTGTGTGAGGAAAGCTTTATGTAATGTCCTCTGTTGTGAGTGAGATTTAGTTATCCTTTGCATGAGGTAATTTCAAGTTTAGCCTTAGCGCGAGTGGTGTTTGAATTGTTTTGCGATTTCCATGTGCTACTAGTCACGTTGAGTAATTTTTTGCAACTATCTAAGTTCTATTTACTTTTGTCATTTTGGTGCTAGCCTATACTGTATAGTTGTAAATTGTCATTGCCACTTACCACACTTTTTCATTGTGCATTTAACCAATCCATGGTCACTTCTTCTGCACACATAGCCACACCAATTTCCCAAACCTTTTGAGTAGGGTGAGTTTCCATTCCTCAGACATACCCATAAACCTTAAGAATTTATTTAACTTTGAATTTGCAAACTCCGCACATCCACGGGTTTTATCCAAAATGTCTTTACAACTTCTTAATCTCGGTAACCCTCCACAACCTCAGACTGAAGGTCTCAGCTTGGAGGAACTTAACTCACGGCTTGAGCAACAGGAGTTCGATTTCAAATTTCTATGTGAGGACGCAGATCTGGCCCTCCATAGCCTAAGTTCAGTAGATCTTTCACGCATGTCGTCCCCTGGGTTGGATCACTTTAGCGTTTACATCGGAGGCATCAGGGATAAACTCAATGAATACAAACAGTTTTGGAGGTCTCATTATAAACATCCGACCGTTGTGGCGAATTACCCGATGCTGGTTGACTGTGCAAAACAAATTGAAACGGCCTTCAGTAGCATTGTGTTCCATAAGTCCACTGGCAACCAAGCCCAGAATCAAACACCTGGCGCAAACCCGCAGACTGTTTATGTGTCCGTTGCCTCTGAGCCTGATCCCCCCATCTTTGAAGGTCGTAGGGAACGTTGCACGGGTTGGTGGAGCCTTTTCCGTCAAACCATACACGAATCTCCCAAATATTCCCCAGCGGATAAGTACAAGATCCTTCTACGGTGCCTAAGAGGACCAGCCCGACGTCTTGCTGGAAACAGGATCTGGACAGAGGGTTTGTACGAAAGGACCATCGCTAACCTCGTCCAGGAGTACGAATCCCCTGATCTTGACCGTCATTTGCTGTGTAAGAAGCTCTTTAGTATGAGTCCCCGGCAGATGATGGCCCTGACCTCAGACGGTTTCTGATGGAGTGGAACAATGCTGAGGAAGAATACGTGCAAGTGACCAAAGCCCCCTTGTCCGAAGATCTGTTGGAGCATGCCATCCTGAGTAAGCTAAACCCCACTCTCTTGGAGACAGTTTATCGACGTTACAATAGCACATCCGTGTCCTTGCAAGAGTTAAAGGACGGACTATACGAACATGCACGCACAAAGGAGCTAGCCAAACTGTTGACAAAGCCAAGCAAAGACCGGCTTCCTGTTAAACCTTCTAACTCTGGAGTAAACGGCAATTCAATTACAAAATTGGCTAAGCCCTTCCATAGAGCAACCAGTGATGCCCTTAAGCCGAAAACACCATCCACACCAACCCAAAACCCAGCAAAACCCACTCAGAAGCGTGCACCGGAGCCGGCCAGAGCTCCCCCACCAACAGGTAACCCTGTTCGGTACAATTGTGTTTTCTGTGACCACAATGGTCACTCATCTACAAAATGCCCCTGGTTCCCCGATTCAAATAGTCGATTAACGCGGTTGAACCAACTAGGCTGTTGCACTAGATGTTTTTCGACGCCATGTTACCCGTGATTGCACCGCCCATGTTACATGCCAGAACTGCCAACGTGGTCACAAATTGCCTCTCTGCCCTAACATCTTGACCGTGGGTCACCAACCTCATGGGCCAAGAACAGACCCACCTTCTGTTCAACTTAATCAGATTGCCTCGAGTGAGACTGAGCAAACTAACCAGGCAAACGAAATAAACCCTGCTGTTCTACCCACCTTCACTTGCGATCTAATTAATGGAAAACTTAAACACACCACCCGAGTTTTCCTGGATTGTGGTGCCCAACGCACATTTGTTCATCCCAATGTAGTCAAGTCACTGAACCTTGCTCCTGTCGGAAAAATCGTGTTCCGACTCAACTCGTTCAACATGGACGAACCACCTCAATGTTCAGACTTGGTACAGTTCAATTTGAAAATTGGTCGCCGCAAGCATAAGGTCGTTGCCATTGTCAACCCGAACGTGGGGAAGAACATAAGGACGCCTGGATATACCCATGCAGTTCGCACTCTAGAGGCTAGTGGTCTACGTCTTGCAGACAGGCAGCCAGATGACAATGCCACTGGCATAGAGATCATCCTCGGTGCCGATTACCTTTCCCGACTCCTCAAGCGCACTCACAACATCAAGGGTGTCAACTTGTTCAGTACACCAGGTGGATATGTGGTTTGGGGAGAGCTGCCAGATTGGTCACGAGAAGGGACAGAACCCCCAGAGGTTGATAGTCTGTCGCTCACACTAAACCGCATCAGCGTAACAGACCCTGTGGGAGTAGAGCCCCCCATCGAGAATCTTTGGAAACTCGATGTTGTGGGCATAAGCAATGAACCCTTCAGCCATCTTGAGGCACAGGCCGTTGATCTCTTCAAGCGCACTACACGGTACGCAAACGGAAGATACACAGTGCAACTACCCTTCAAGAGTGATAGCCGACCAGAGATAAATTTTGGTAGGGCTTTTGCCCAGCTGATGTCCCTTAAAAAATCTAAGGACCCTGAGTTATTCATCAAGTACCAAGCCATCCTTGACGAGTACTTAAAGGAGGGCTTTATCGAGCCGGTCAAGCTAGAACCTCATAATGACGGACAAATGCACTACCTACCCCATCATCCTGTCCTCAAAAGTTCCACCTCCACACAGATGCGCGTAGTATTCAATGCCTCGGCTACATCGGGACCAAATTCAAGGTCTCTAATAAATGAATCCTTGTACACCGGCCCAAACTTTGCCTCAAAAATTCAGTCCATGATCCTCCGGTTTAGGGAAAAGCCATTTGGTTTGACGGCAGACATCTCTAAGGCTTTCCTGCGGATTGAGATCGCTCAGGAACACCGTGATTACTGTCGGTTTCTTTTCTTTAAGGACTCCAGTATGTCCGAAGTTGTTGCGTACTGCTTCAAAGTGGTCCTGTTTGGGGCCACCTCGAGCCCATATTTGCTCAACCAGACAATCCAACACCACCTGGATGCTCAAACGAGTAGTCTTGCCTCACAACTTAAAACAAGCTTCTACGTTGACAACTTTCAACGTTGCTACGACTCGCCCACGGACATCCTTAGCGAAAGACAGTCCATAGAAAAAATTATGCTGGAAGCTAACATGCTCCTTGCCAAATGGACCACTAATGCCCCCATCTCGGGAGACTTCACCGAAACGGGCCCCCGAGATTACCTCGGTCTGGACTGGAACACCGCGGATGACACATTAGCTGTCAAGCTCCCCTCAGGACTGATGTTAGAAGACTACTCACACGTCAACACCAAGAGGAAGGTTGTCTCTCTGTTTTCTTCCATCTACGACCCTATTGGCCTGATCTCGCCGGTCACTATCCTCGGCAAGCTCTTCATTCAGAAACTCTGGATGATGGATCAGAGTTGGGATTCCCGCCTTAGCGAAGAATTGATCCGCGAGCTCGGTGCCATTCTTAAAAAATACAAGGGTCTCGAGAACATTAAGGTGCCTCGAAATGCACATCAGGGTCACCAGGCTGCATTACATGTGTTTGCAGATGCCTCCAAGCAAGCCTTTGGAGTGGCTTGCTACGTGGTCACAATTGAAGGTAAATGCCAGCTCCTCACAGCCAAGGCACGAGTTACCCCTAAGCGTATGCTGGAATTGGACGAGAGTCAGTCCATTCCCTAGCTTGAGTTGACCGCACTCCTGTTTGGATGCCGACTAGCCAAGTATCTGATAGAATTACGTCCAGAAACATACGTCTCTACGACAGTGTGGTCCGATGCCTCCACGGCCCTGCAGTGGGTACACAGCCGGCAGAGCACGTCCCCATATGTTCTCAATAGGGTTGAGGAGATAAACCGTATAAGGTTGAACTGTCGGTTGCTTCTCAAGCATGTCCCCACGTCCTGCAATCCTGCGGACCTGGCGTCGCGGGGAGTAGCCGCCAAAGTCGTCCTCAAGTCCAACTTATGGCTTCATGGACCAGCCTGGCTGATCGACGTCTCAACTTACCCGGACCAAAGCAGATTCCCTACTGAATGGGAGATAAAAGCTTGTCCCATCAGACTTTTGCCACCGCAAACTCAAAAATTTGCTCATTTCTCATCTCTTGATGAGGCAGTTAGGAGCTATGCAGCCTTGCTGCGCCTGACAAGCAGATGGGCCGAGCACAAACTCCCACATTTAGTCCGCAGGTTCCCATGAAGACCACTTACTGCCATCATTCGTGTGTCACAGGGGGCCAGTTACCCCCAAATATTACGACAATTGCAAGGTAAACCCGCCTTGTTGACGTCCGATGAACGAGCCTTTATCAGACAACGGAATCCCTATATTGACAATAACGGTGTTCTAAGAGGTCGATCCCGCCTCAGTGATGCACCCCCGGAGTCCGGCTACATGGACCCCATTCTCCTAGAGTCCCACTGTGCTGTCTGGAAACTTATTGTTGAGCATTGGCATGAAGTGCTGCTGCACTGTAACACCTCCACTCTTCTTGTTCACTTGCGCAAGGAATTTTGGGTTCCCCGAATGCGCCAGCAAGTGAAGAAGATTCTCAAACGGTGCATACATTGCAAAAGAGTACAAGGCCAGCCGTACCCAACACCACCGTTAGCTCCAGTCCACCCTAACCGCCTCAATGCTGAGGTCCCTTTCAGAGTAACTGGACTGGACTACACTGGTGGCTTCAAGGTACACCATTCACATGTGGACATTGTGTACGTACTGCTGTTTACTTGCGCGGCCACGCGGGCAGTAGCTTTAGAAACTACTACTTCCTTGACAGTTGTGGAACTAGTCCAAGCGATACGAAGGTTCGCTGCCCGATTTGGGATGCCACAGTGCCTTGTGTCTGACAATGCCTCAACCTTTCAAGCTGGTCAGACACTCTTGACAGAACTCATGCAGCACCCTGTTATCGATGGGTTCAAACGGGCCCACAACCTCACTTGGAAGTTCATCACTCCTCGAGCCCCGTGGCAAGGAGGGTTTTACGAGCGCTTGATTGGGTTTACCAAACTTAACTTGCGCAAAGCCACTTACCGTTACCACCCTACGTATGATGAGTTTGTGACCTTGGTCCGAGAAGTAGAATGCGTGGTGAATGATCGGCCTCTAACATATCTGAATGCTGACGACCCCACTGATACGCCTTTGACCCCAAGCCACCTACTCTATGGTCGAACCCTCTCATTGGCACCTCAAGTCCACCTGGCTGACTTGACTGATCCTACTTTTCGAGAAGGGGACATCCTCCGCAAAGATTACCAGAAGCTGACCAACATGCTGCAAACATTCCTGAAGAGATGGAAGTACGACTATGTCAGTTCCCTTCGAGAACGACACCAGAAGTCTAGTCGCCTCCACCCGAACATCCCCAGAGTTGGAGATTTATGCTTGTTGATTCTGGAAGGGGTCAATGAGAGGAGTACCCTTTGACCCGTATACTCGAAGTATACCCAGGTCGAGATGGACACATTAGGACAGTCAAGGTCCGCTCTGCAAATGGAGAGTATGTACGTCCAGTCAACCGACTCATACCTTTGGAGGTTAACAAAAATGGCCAAACGCTATCCGAACCAAGTGAGGAGGAACCTCCTAACACCCCTCCTCTCGAAAATCTCGACAGTCCTCCTAGAGACCAACTGGCTGAGAGAAATGATGAGACCACAGCCGAAGCTAGGTGTCCTGTAGTCATTGTGGCGCCTCGCCACGACAGGCCTACACGGGCCTCTGCTGAACATGCACGAGCCCTATTCCAGGAGATCTTGTAGTAGCTTTACATAGTCTTCATCAACCATGTGAAGGACTGCTGAAGTTTTGATTTGTCCTTCCCTCCGCTCTTATCTTGCCGTTGTAGTTACCTTTTTGTACTAAGTCACAGTTAACTCTGTTTTACTTCCGCTTGTAATCGTACCACTTTTGTTTGACTCTCGCTTGTAAATCGTACTTCGCACTCATCTCGTATGCGGTTTCGGTTCAACTTAATGCCAATTGCTGACATAGCATAGCGCAACTAGTCACATTCATTCTTTATTCATTTAGTATACAGTGCTCATCTCATATACTAACATCTAACCCATATTGCATTAGTCTACACTAACCCTTCTCCTTTTTCCTCCCTTTATCCCCAGGGTGTGAAGAATTTTCTTCACTACTCTTCTTCTTCATAGTTTATACGTAAACTTTGTTATTGTTCGTGACGTCACGGCAGGGAAAAATGTGAGTAATGTGTCTTTCTTAAGTGAGTGTCCCAAGATTAATACTTTTGTGTTGTTTGTATACATTATTCTACCGTAAGTATTTAGGTACAGTATTTTAAATCTCTTAATTACAACTCAAGTCTGCTAGTCTAGGAGGTATGGTTGTCCACACACGTAAGCCCGACTTGCTAAATTACCTTTTAGTTTCATTTTTTATTCTGTATGCCAGATGTTTAGAATTAGGATTATCTTTGCCCCCTGGAGTTGCAAGATTTCTCCTTGTATTCTAAATAAGTGTGTTGCTTGAAATTCACAAGGCACAAGGTTTTCAAGCCTGTCCTAAATGAGAGTTGGCACCTCAAGACCGTAGGCCTATGCACCAAGATACGCTTTTTTTTGGGAAGGAAGGAGGACGCAGCTGACCTGAAATCGAGCTCACAAACAGACAGGCCACGGTACGAAACGGAGCTGCCCAGTAAGGCTCCAATGTCAACCTCGTGCTCCCACTCTCCATCACTAGCCTGTCCCCTTACACAATAACTAACCAAGAATACGTAGAGGAGGTCAAGCAGATGACCAGTGTTAGTGCATAGCTGCTAATTCTACAGCACGTCGGTTCCAGTCTTGGGGGCTAGTTGGAGAACTTGGAGGGGGCCGTTGACTCTGCAAATTAAGTGCTGTAGGCCTAGTGAGCAAACTGAAGACCGCCACATTTAGGACACGGGCGCCCACAACAAAAAAAAATCTAATGAGTTCAACTAATGGCCATTCCCCCTTTAGATAAGTTTCAATTTCTCATAAGTTAAGTTTAGGTATTATTTTGGCATTACATCTTTTGGGCTGCGTGCATGGAAATTAATGTATTCATATTTTTTGATCTTGGTAATTGCTTGAGGTCACTGACCACATGTTGGGACCTCACAGCATCCTAACGCACAACTTGTTGATCAGAATTTTTTGACTCCTATTTATTCTGTTTGAGGTTTAATCCACGAGTTAATTCCGTTTAACGTTTTCAATTTTTTTGTGTTGTAAATTCACTTATTCATTTTATCATATGTAAAACTTATATTTGAGTTACTGATATTTTTTTCCAATTTTTTATTTTGTTTTGTTAAAATCATCGAGTTATTTCCATCCCTTTTTTCTGTAATAAATCATTTGGAATAGATTACACATTTTGGTATCCTTAACCCGCATTACATGAATTTTACCCACTTATGCTATGGGATGGGTCAGAAGTACCCAAGGTGTTGAGAGTAACCTACTCTAGACAGAGGTAAGTTGGTATCAGCGAGTGTACGCTCTTTTACTTAGTGCTTTGGAGGGGAAGATCCCCATTTAACTTTACTTTATACTTTTATACTCCACTGTTCCCCCTTTTTTTATTGTCTCGAATTGCATTAACGTAAGATACCTGTACAGCATCTCACTGGGGTCACTGGGACGGAGTCGAAACAGAGCCTTAGAGTGAGATGACTCTAGCCCTGACAAAGCTAGAGTAGGCCATAAATTATTTCAAAATTAACGTGTGAAGTTCTCCGGCCTCTGGACAGTAAAATTGCCTCCTTTTGTATTTAAGAGTGAAGGTTAGTGAACTATGGCAGTAAAGTATTAGCAGGGCGTTTGTGTCCCGAGAGTAAGTGCTCATTATCCTCCCCTGTTGAGCTTTGGGTAATTGCCGTAGGGAGACTTTCCTGGACTAAGTTCCCACTCAACCATTCAGATAAAAATTCTCCACATACGTAGAGTTAGGGTAAAGTTTTACTCACTGTCAGGGTATCATTCAGAAAAGAAAATATATGTTTTCCTGTAGTAAATAACGTGATTTGACAAAAGTTGACCTTCATTTCAATTGCACAAAACAGAACAAACAATTCGGCTAACTTCATTCCACACAGAAGTAAGCGGAACTGGCTGTTTTGTTTGGTTGCGATGAAATGAACATAAACTCGGAAGAATCACATTTGTTTACTACAGGAAAACATATTATTTCTGTTCAAAATGCTTTATCCCATATATTATGGTTCTTGTTCGGCAGTAGGTTCGCTTCTCTCGCCGAAAAATAAAAACATCAAGCTCCCTATGTCCTGCCAAGCGGTGATGTTGTGTTGTGCACGCTAACATCAATATAACCTCAATAAGGATCTGCATTCACTTACCAGGTATTAAACTTAAAGAAAAAATAATGACTTACTTGATGTTCGGGACGACTGAGGTCGGGGTCTTCCAGCAACTGTTGCTGTATTGGAGGTGGCGGAGGGTAGACTCTTAAGTGTTAATTGCATCTGGTGTACCGTGATAATTTCCAGGAAAGTTCCCTTCGGATTCTAAGTACGGATAACCATTACACATTTATATAGGAAGTTCCATAATAGCACACGTAACGAGTAGAATACGAACAAAGGCTTAACACGGATAATGGTTTCAAAGGAAAAAAACCTGTGTGAAGGTACTGATGGATCATAAATGGGAGCACTTAAAGAGATAAGGAAAGGGGGAGGAGAAATATCAACCCCCTTGTGGAGACTTTCCATAAGTATGGGCACGTGATTGGTTAACGGAAACAGAACGGAGTCAACAAAGTAAACTTGAATGACCATGCATGGGAAAATTGTTCAGAGCAAGTATTTATGTGAAAACTGTGGAGGTATGAAGGAAAAATAGTAGGTTAGAATGAAAAGATTAACAATTATTTAATGGTAAAAAATTCAAACGCCGTAATAAGGGAGTAAACTGTTTAAAGAGGTATGTAAACAAAGAGTAATATACTGTAAGGATATCGCTCTCTCCGTCGTCCAGCATTCTCATCGAATTCTCTATTTCATTTAAATTCTCTTTTCGACACACTGTGGTTCACTGTATATATTTATTCCGCTCCCTCAGAGCTACAATTTTATGTATGTATCATTTCGCTACCTATTTCTATTGACTTGTATTTCAAGCATTTGTACATGTGAAAAAACACACATATTGTGGCAGTTAGTTCATGCCAGATTG
Source organism: Palaemon carinicauda (assembly GCF_036898095.1). NCBI lineage: Eukaryota > Metazoa > Arthropoda > Malacostraca > Decapoda > Palaemonidae > Palaemon > Palaemon carinicauda. The sequence continues at coordinate 3,783,080 of NC_090741.1, read as the reverse complement.
GTGCCTGCACGCATGCTACTTTTCCATCCGCACCTTGTATTATATTCTCGCACATGTTTGAGTAAACCGTCAGTTGTTGTTGGTGATAGCTCGTCTTACTGTCCTTACAACTGGTGACCCCGGAGTTGAAGTAGCATCAGCGGTTTTGGCTTTAACATTAACAGACTTATTACGGCCGTGCTACCTTCTTTTACTCCGTTACCTTAGGCGTGAGCTTCGGCCTTTGGTGCTCCCACACCTCGGTGCATTTGTAAGGCAGTAGGATGAGCTTAACCGACATATCAACTTCCCACCTCGTCGACTGACCACAATGGCGGATTCAACCCGCCCATCACGCCCAACGGGCTCGCCTCCATACCCAAAGTCAAGCTACCGCCGTTTTCTCAACACAACACCACTTGCTGGTTCCTGAGAGCGGACGTACTCTTCTGAGTCGCTAGGCTCAGCAACTCCTGCGCCAAGGCCGACATCGTTCTCACCTCCCTCACAGAGGAGGTATTCGACAAGATTTCCCCATTGCTCGACGCCCGGGCTGGCCAACTTTCCTACGACGACCTGAGAACGAAACTCATCGGTATCTACTCACTCTCCGTTTCCGCAAGGGCACAGAAAGTCCTGGACCTTGCCGGCAAACCCATGGGTGACACCTCTCCTGTCGAGGCATGGGACGAGTTGACCGGCCTGTTAATGCTTCCTGAGACCGACAGCAACGGCCGATGGCGCGAGATTAGCCTATCTCGCGAGATTTTCCTTCGACGCCTGCCGCAGGACGTAAGGGCCCAATTGACGAACGCCGACACACTTCCGATGAACGAACTCCTGTCGAAGGCTCAGAAGCTCCACGAGGCCTCCAAAGCATCTCGCCTCGGGGCATCATCAATATCGTCTCCGTTCTCCTCCTTCAGCTGCTCTTCCATAGACTCTTCATCAACGCCTCCTGACAACGACGACGAGATCAATGCCATGGCAAGGAGGAAACCACCGCAACCGACATGTCCGAACCCTAGCCCTAATCCAGCATGGTGCTTCTACCACGAGCAGTTCGGCAGTGACGGCAAGAAATGTAGGGCACCATGCAATTTTCCTAGAAGATGACGCCATAAGAAACCACCTACCACCATCGCAGCTTCAGGAAACAAGAGTATGAATGGATTCTATATCCTCGACACCGTCTCCAACCATAGACTCATGGTCGACACCTGCGCTATTCAGTCAACGCTCCCGCCATCACAAGCCGACCTAGACCGTGGTCCCAGCTCGTCGCCGCCAATGGGTCTCCCATACGGTGTTATGGGACTGGAATCGCTGTAAAGACGCACCCCTACGCCGACCTTCTGCAAGAATTTCCTGACGTTTTCAAGGCCGAGGTCCGACAATCGCCGGGATCCCCCTCCAAGCACGGGATCTACCACCACATCACGACGATGGGACCTCCAACACACGCCAAATTCCGCCGCCTCCCGCCCCAGAAGCTGAGGGACGCCAAACGCGCCTTTGAGGACATGGAACGCATGGGTATCTGTAAGAAAGCATCGAGCCCCTTTGCATCGCCCCTACACATGGTAAAGGAGCCTGACGGGACCTGGAGACCTTGCAGTGACTACAGGCGCCTCAACCTCATCACAACGCCCGACCACTACCCTCTGCCCAACATGCAAGAACTGACGAATGTGTTGAATGGCGCAAAATACTTCACCAAGATGGACCTTCTCAAGTCTTACTCTCAGGTCCCTGTATTTCCAGAGGACATTCTGAAAACTGCCATTGTGACACAGTTCGGATCCTACACCTTCGCATATTCAACCTTCGGTCTATGCAATGCGGGGGCAACCTTCCAACGCCTAATGGATAGCATCCTGGGCGACCTATCATTCTGCGTCTGTTACGTCGACGACATCCTGATATTCTCAAGGACCAAGGAGGAACACCGGAGGCACGTCCGCGCCGTCCTCAAACGCCTGCAAGAAAATGGCCTAGTCGTACGTTTCGACAAATGCACATTCGGCGCTGAAGGAGTGGACTTTCTCGGTCATCGCGTGTCCTCAAGTGGGGTAAAACCCATGACAACCAAGGTGGACGCCATCAGAAAGTTCCTGACACCTACGACCACCCGCCAACTTCAGGAGTTCCTGGGGATGGTCAATTTCTGCAGGCGCTTCATCCCCAACATCGCACAGACCCTGACACCCCTCGACGGCGTCCTGAAGGGAAAGGCGAAGAAACTTGAGTGGGGTTCCCCACAACATGCATTCACCCAGACAAAGGAAGCCCTCGCCAACGCCACCACCCTGGCTCATTTCGATGACAACGCCCCTCTGCGACTGACGACCAATGCCAGCAACGTCGCCTGTGGGGCTGTGCTGGAACACCTAGTTGATGGTTCTCCTAGACCATTGGCATTCTTCAGCAGAAAACTGAAACCCGCCGAAACAAGATACAGCACATTCGATAGGGAGCTCCTCGCCGTCTACCTCGCCGTCCGCCACTTCAGGCACATCATGGAGGGCAAACCCTTCACCATCGTGACGGACCATCAACCCCTCGTACACGCCTTCACAAAATCGACAGATGCATGGTCCTCCCGACAACAACGTCATCTCGCAGCAATCGCCGAATTCGGGTGCACCATAAGCTACGTTCCGGGAAAGAAAAACCCAGTCGCAGACGCTCTTTCAAGGATTGAAATCGACGCAATCCACCTGGGAATTGACTACACCAACCTCGCATCCGAGCAGCGCACCGACCTAGATGCACATGATCACCTGATGGGGCCATCTGCACTCGAGATAACTGCAATTCCCCTTGGGCCAGCAGGAGTAACTATCCTCTGGGACACCAGCACTGGCCGCCCACGCCCCTGGATTCCGGCTTCCTGCAGAAGAAAAATATTCGACATCATCCATGGACTTTCACACCCCTCGGGACGCAGCACTGCTCGTCTCCTGTCTGAAAAGTTCATCTGGCCAGGGATCAAAAAGGACGCCCGGGAATGGGCGAAGACATGCATCAATTGCCAGACAAGCAAGATAAGCCGTCACACCGAATCGGGGATAGGTGATTTTCCCCAACCGAAAAGATGTTTCGGTCACCTCCACCTTTGCCGCCTTCCGGATCTGCTCGCTACCTGCTGACAATCATCGATCGCTCCACGAGGTGGTTGGAAGCATCACCGATGACCGAAGCTACGACCCAAGCATGCGCCGAAGCCCTTTTGTCAAGCTGGGTGAGCAGATTTGGCGTTCCTGACGACATCACGACAGACGGAGGCCCCGCTTTCCTGTCAGAGAAATGGCTCGCTCTGGCAAACCTGATGGGAACGACACTCCACAGCACCACGGTATACAACCCCACAGCAAACGGCATGGTCTAACGAACTCATCGCGCCCTCAAGGCGTCCCTGATGGCGAGCTGCACTGACGGGGACTGGAAATCACGACTTCCATGGGTACTTCTCGGCCTTCGCACCGCCCCTTGCGCAGATAGCGAGCCATGGCCCGCTGAAAAGGTTTATGGAGAGGCGCTCGCAGTTCCCGGCGAATTCTTTCCCACATCAACCGACGACACGCAGCTGGATCATCTCAGAGACATCGCCAGAAAGTTCAGGCCATGTCTTAAAACTTACCAGGACATAACTAAGTATTTCAAGCCGAGGAACCTGGACGACTGCGGGTATGTTTTCGTCCGTGTCGACGCTCATCGACAGCCGCTAACCAGACCCTATCGAGGCCCCTACCGAGTAATCAAGAAAACGACGAAAACCTTCCTTCTCGACGTGCATGGCCAAGAGGACTGGGTCCTAATAGACCGCGTGATACTGGCGTTTCTCGAAGGAAGTGACACTGGCTCCTCGGGACCTGGCAGATCCAAAGTGCCACCTCAAAACAAGGCGCCCAATGATAAGAAAAGCAACAAACGACGACGAGAGGTAGCTATTCATACGCCGACCGCAGATGCGCCCCTCCGTTCAAGAACAAAAGGAACCCTCCGACTCCCGAAACGATACGAAGACTAGTCTCATCAGCCCTCTACGCCGCTTGATGTCTTGGGGGGCGAGTACTTGTAAGGACATCGCTCCCTCCGTCGTCCAGCATTCTCATCGAATTCTCCATTTCATTTAAATTCTCTTTTCGACACACTGTGGTTCACTGTATATATTTATTCCGCTCCCTCAAATCTACAATGTTATGTATTTATCATTTCGCTACCTATTTCTATTGACTTGTATTTCAAGCATTTGTACGTGTGAAAAAACACACATATTGTGGTGGTTAGTTCAAGCCTGATTGGCGCCTGTGCGCATGCTACTTTTCCGTCCGTACCTTGCATTACATTTCCGCACATGTTTGAGTAAACTGTCAGTTGTTGTTGGTGATAGCTCGTCTCACTGTCCTTACAATACAAGTAGGCATGGCATTAACTAATAAATAACAACGTTATTCGAGGGGTAAAAACTCGTAGTGTACTTGAATAACTAGGGTAAAAAAATGATATGTTCACGTGGGTATTGCATAAACATACGCTATTAGAAGAATGGTTAGGATAAAACGCCAAATGCACATGTGGGTATTGCAAAAAAGAATGGGTACATACAGTATTAGAAGGGTCAGATCAAGAAGAATACTTGAATGTCATGGGAAAAACTACTTGAATAACGGGGGTGGGGGGATGGGGACGGGATATAAGGAAACAAGTAATCCTATTGGTAATAATAAAGGAGGGTGGCGGTTTATGCGCAGAAAGGTGAGGTTTATGCGCAGAAGATCTGAAACTGGTGTGTACATACGAACGAACAGGAGCGAATATAACCAACCTGCAAAATGTCAACAAATAAATTAAAAATATACGGTTAGTACATATAGGACATAGATAATTTGTGCAGTTTTCCATGGATTTATTATTTGTCCAGGGACATTATTTATTGAGAAGAAAAGGCTTGTTTTACCATTATATACCGCATCCCCAGTATGTTTCCGCCATCCATAACCCCGAGCTCACACTTGGGTCCCCCATTATATTATCGATGGATATATATATATATATATATATATATATATATATATATATATATATATATATATATATATATATATATATATATATATATATAATATAATATCTACCTACATGAAAATATAGGTAAGAAGATACCTCTGCAACAATAATCTATTAAAAGAAAAAAATATTCTGGAAGAGAGGCCGCATTTTCATATTGTGATAATAATTAGGGCCGTTCAAGGCCACCGGGCGAAGATAGAAACAGAGAATATGACCTGCGTATTAACTGATTTATTGTGTCAGGCTAATCCTGTCTTTGCCCTAGAGGAATTTGACAATTAAATCCTAATCTTCTAACTCATGGTTATTTCAATCTTTATAGTTTTGATTTGCAATTTATTGGAATTATTAGATTTATGTACATTTTGCTTTCATGACCTCTCTCTCTCTCTCTCTCTCTCTCTCTCTCTCTCTCTCTCTCTCTCTCTCTCTCTCTCTCTCTGTATATATATATATATATATATATATATATATATATATATATATATATATATATATATATATATATATATATATATATATATATATATAGACAGTGCTTGACTTACGACCTATGCGACTTATGACGATTCGACTTTACAACGATTTTTTTCAGAGTGGTGACGTCATGAGTCTATCGGAAATAGGACGAATATTTCCTTGAAGATAATCTATTTTCTTGTATAAAAATAAAGTCCTTTTTCTCGTAAAATTATGATTTTCTTTTATTGTCAATATTAAGTATCTATTTTCAGTAAAAAATACATTAAGAAAAGTTTTAATATCTGTCGAGTTTATATTATACGTCTGGTGACGTCGCATCGCCGGTGGAAAGCGATCGGGCAATACAGTGACTTCCTTCCAATAGGTTAACGATCAATATTAGTAATCCTATTATCGGAATATTAAGTAACAATAAAAAGTATTTTGTGTTTCAGTATTGGTTGTCATGAGTGCTACGGAGCGTAAATTTGACTGTACGTTAGTTACATTTAATCTCTAATAATAGATCGATGTTTATCTAAAGAAAGTATATGAATACTTTCTTGAAAATATTATATTTCCTTTTACATTATAAAAATGAAATACTTTTGTTCGGTAAGTTAGTATTTTCTTTTCACTTCTTGCAAGAAAAAAAGAAAAGGAAATTACATATTTTGGAAGTTATTTTTCGTAGAGTTTATGTCGCGTGTCTTGGATTGCATCCTGGGCGCGCTGACATACCCAATGATTTCCTTTCATTGCGTTACCGAGTAATCTTATTATAGCATTCCCATCATTGAAACACCGAGTGACGATAGCAAGTGTTTTATTGTTCTGTATCATTAGTTATGAGATTAGTACAACTTACCGTAAATTCAAGAAAAAAAGTCTGATGACATCATATCTCTGGCGGAAGACGAGAGGCAAATTAAGTGATATCCTCCCGATGCGTTACTATTCCCATAATCGAAATATCCAATTATGATATAAAGTTTTTTTTTCAACAATTTTCAAAGAAATATGAAGATTTAACTGAATTAAAAATCAAAATACGGAGAGAGAGAGAGAGAGAGAGAGAGAGGAGAGAGAGAGAGAGAGAGAGAGAGAGAGAGAGAGAGAGAGAGAGAGAGAGAGAGAGAGAGAGAGAGGTGCATATTCCTTTTATGATTAATAATAAGGTCTATAAACGAAATGTATGGAAAATGTGATACTCTATAACATATTGGCGCTGATGAAATATTCATTATGTAGAAATTTCGAATGTCAAGAAAATTATATAAATCAGTGTTATTCGTACTATATGTGCGCATAATCGTAATACGGCCAACTGAAAGTAAATCAAAAGTATTTGTTGATTATTGATATGATCAAGAAATTGAAAAAAAAAGTATAAACGTGCTTTAATAAACCGCAATTGAGCACAATAATGTCTAATGAAATATGAAGGCTTAATATTGAACTAAAAGTTAAATACTGTATGAAGCTTTAAAAATGAACAACCTGTATACAATTACAAGAGCGAGCGCGCACACACGCACAGAGAAACAGCTACTGTCCACCTATTTCGCATTGTACCCAATGGTTAGACGAACTGTATGGAAACTGATTTCCAGTAACATATTGGCGCTGATGTAATGTTCATGAAGATATTTCTAATAAGTTAAGAAATTCTAAAAAAAAAAAAATATATATACCATAAGTATTTACGCGATATTTTGATACGGTAGGTAGCGGCATTTTCAGATCAGCTGATCATAACCAAAGGTGAAAAAAATTTTAAGTACTTCTCGATTGGTAAAATGCTTCTAAAATTGAATAATAGAATAAAAAATGCTTTAATAGAGCATATGATATCCTTTGAAACAAAATGGAGTAATGATAGACAGTAAGAAAATATTGATAAAGTATGATTGAAATGATTGCCGAATCATAACGCATCACAATGAATCTACGGAAACTTCACTTTTATAGTACGACATATGACGAGATCGACTTACGACGCAACTCTTGGTCCCGATGTCCGTCGTAAGTCGGTGACTATATATATATATATATATATATATATATATATATATATATATATATATATATATATATATATATATATATATATATATATATATATATATATATATATATATATATATATATATTTATATTTATATTTATATGTATATATATATATATATATATGTATATATATATATATATATATATATATATATATATATATATATATATATATATATTCTCATGACTCCGACATGATAACAGTTTTAACGCTCTTCAACTACCGATTACGTTGCCGGCCTGGTTACGATTTTTAACGATCGTAGTTTCTTCACCTCGTCGCTCGACTTACTCTGCTTGTGATTGGCTGAAGTACCCGTCACGCCACCGTAGTTCCTTCATCGAAGGTTATGTTTGTTACCTAAATATTTCATATCTTTAGTTCTGTTCATGCCTTTGTACTCGGCTGAGGATTAACTTTTTGTATTTCAAGGATTCATACATCTGCACCTGCCTCTTGAGTATATTTTGTAATATGTTATTTGTTTGAGTGTTGGATTTATTTATGACTTTATTATAATTATTATACAGAAGTGTTAGTACTTTTTAATCTTATGCCGATTCTTAATCTTTCTTAGGTCATCAACACTTTGTCTTGTGACACATAATACAGAACTCGGATGACCTTTTATTTCCACAGAAGTCACATTGATTAGACTCTTTAAACCGAGAATCCTTAATAGATTTTACTTTAATTAGACATTAGAATCTTATCTAGAACTTAAACTGTCAAGTGTTCCAAGAATCTTCACAACTTGCTATCAACTTGTGGTAGTTAATGTTCGTATCTTGCACTTAAGGCAACAAGCCAGCCGGAATCTTGAAATGAATCTTGCCTGAATCTTATATTGAATTATCACTGAATATTGACTCATCACTGAGCATAGTGATAATACAGCTTCACATGTACTTAATACCTTTTGTATTCAATTTGTGTATTGTATATTCAACCTGTAACCAACACTCAATCCTTCAGAGGAATTTTCTTGCTGTTACAATGAGTGAATTTGATGTCCATGCCTTTTGCTCTAAGCCAGATTTTACATACTTGAGTAAATTCACTTTAAGTAAAGATGAATGGAAGTTTATTCTTGTGTACTTTAAGATTTCGTTCACATCTTCCATGACCTTACGAGACCTTATGACTACAGCTATAGATGGTTTGGTAGAACAGGGATTAATTTTGCCAGAATCTGTGACATTGTTAGATGATAAAGACCAGGAGCATGATACTCTCATTATCTAGTGGCGAAGAATTTATTGATAAAATTCATGATCAGAAATTGTCCATAGGGACTGATGCACCTTCCGTGCAAAAGAGTATTGCTGATGTAGAAATACAGAAATTACAGATAGAGAGAGAGTTGAAGTTAGCACAAATACAATTCGAAGCAAGAAAGCTAGAAATAGACAGAGAAGTTAAGTTAGCAGAACTAGAGGCTCAGACTTATGACCGTTCAATTATCCAAGGTACTCCTAATAAGAAGTTTAACATTGCCCAACAAGCACAGCTAGTTCCTCAATTTAATGAAGATGACCCTGAAAGTTATTTTAGGAATTTTGAGAAGACAGCAATTCAATTAGAATGGCCCAGAACCTCTTGGACATGGCTTGTTAGCACAAACTTTAAAGGTAAAGCCTCGATCGTATATCCTACTCTATCATTAGAAGACTGCCAAGACTATGATTTTGTTAAGACTTCTATCCTAAATGCTTACACTATTACACCTGAGGGCTATAGACAAAATTTCCGTAATTTAATTAAAACTCCATCTCAGACTTATGTTGAATTTGCTACAGAGAAGTTACGGTATTTTCATAAATAGCTGTTCTCGAGTAATGTCGCCACTTTCGATCAGTTAGTTAACTTATTAGTATATGAAGAGTTCAAAAGGAAAATCCCTCTGAATGTTAAGCTCCACCTAGAAGATAGAGGTGAAACCCAATTGAAAGAGGCAGCAAATTGTGTTGATGTATATTCCTTGGTACACAAAGGTAATCCTAAGTCTGATAAAAGGACAGTTCCTGTAAAACCTGCCTCATCTGTAGTTTCAGAGACTCAGGATGGGAATAGTAGTAGTGATAAATACCAAACTAAAATAATATGCAGTTTTTGTAAGAAATCTGGTCATCACATTACTGAATGCTGGAGTCCCCACTGTAAACACTCTAAATATTATGACCCTAATAAAGCTTCCAAAACTTCAGTAAAATCTCAGCTCCCATTTAATAAGCCCACATCTAACGTTGCTGCTCACCCTCCTTGCATAGATGTTTTTGAAGATTTCAAAATGAAAGGCACAGTAACTCTAAATAATGTAGAATATCCTGTCAACATTCTAAGAGACACCGGTTCTGCTCAAAGTATAATGCTTAATACAGTAATCCCTAACTTAGAGAAATTCTATCTAAATGAAAAGGTAGTAATTTGTGATCTCTCTTCAATTTCCACCATTCCCCTCACGGAATTGTATCTTAAGTCTCCACTTGTATCCGGAAAAATAAAAGTAGGAATAACACAAAATTTACCGGTCCCTGGAATTAACTTTTTACTAGGAAATGATATTGCTGGGAAACTTACTGTTCCATGTCCAGTTGTAGTAGATCATCCTTTGGAAAATAACCCTACTCTAAATATTGAATCCTCTCAGCCTGATCTTTTCCATGTTTGTGTAACCACTAGGTCAAAGTCTCCTCAGACTAGAATTAAATCTGTGCCTTTACCTAACATTAAAGAAATAGAGATGTCAAAGGATTCCTTAATTGCAGCACAGAAGTCTGAACCTACTTTGATCCAATGTTGGTCAGAGGTAGCTTCCCACATTACAAAAGTTAAAGAAAAGCCAGGATTTTACCTGCATGAAGGCAATCTCATGAGATTATTTAGACCTAGCCACTTAGCTCAAGAACAAGATTGGGCCGATGAATTTCAGATAGTAATTCCATCCACTTTGAGAAGTGAAATTGTTTCTTTGGCTCATGATGGTCTCAATTGACATTTAGGTATAAAGAAAACTTATCAGAAGCTCCAAACACATTACTTTTGGCCAGGAATGAAGAAAAGTGTTACAGAATATATAAAATCTTGTCACATTTGCCAAGTTATAGGTAAACCCAATCAATCTATTCCTCCTGCTCCGCTCATTCCTATCCCTGTATTAGAGGAACCCTTTGAGAAAATACTAATAGATTGTGTTGGTCCACTTCCTTCCACTCGCAAAGGGAATAAATACATCCTTACTATCATGTGTACATCAACCAGATTTCCTATAGCTATACCTCTCAAGAATATTTCTGCTAAGAATATAGCTACTAACTTGATACACACCTTCTCAAATTTTGGTATTCCCAAGGTTTTGCAATCTGACCAAGGAACTAATTTCACTTCGGATCTTTTTATAGAGGTACTAAAAGAATTAAGTGTGCTTACTGTAAACTCTTCTGTATACCACCTGAGTCTCAAGGAGCTTTAGAGAGATTCCACCAAACCCTTAAATCCATGCTGAAACGTTACTGTTTAGAAAGTTCAAACGATTGGGATGAAGGTCTTGACTTTTTATTATTTGCAGTTAGAGAATGTAAGCAAGAATCTTTGGGATTTTCTCCTTTTGAGTTGCTGTTTGGTGGAGAGATCAAGGGTCCCTTAAAAATTGTAAAAGATCATTTGCTAGCCAGTGACTTTGATTCAGAATCCTCAAAGGTTAATGTGCAGACATATATGAACAACTTGAAAGAGAGGTTATCTAAAGTAAGAAAATTAGCTAAAGAATACTTAAAGGAGAGTCAAGCATCTATGAAAGCTCACTTTGATAAATCCGCTAAAGTCAGACAGTTTCAGCCTGGAGATGAGGTGTTAGTTTTAATGCCTATACCAGGATCTCCTTTTTCACCTAAATATCAAGGTCCTTATACCGTAATTGATAATTTAAAGTCAAATAACTATTTAATCTCTACTCCAGATAAAAGGAAAAAGACCCAGAAATATCACATAAATTTATTAAAAGAATATTTAAAGAGAACATCGGATGAGGCTGGTTCAAAAATTAATCTATGTATAACAAATTCTGACAAACCAATTAAAGCGTCGGATGAATATATACCGAACCCTATTACGACCAACAGTAATATTATAGAAGACCTGGAAGGGTCTCTAACACATTTATCAGAGTCTCAGCTTAGCGACTTGGCCAACCTATTCAAACAAATTCCTAATGTGTTGAGTGATGCCGTTGGGAAATGTAATTTGATAGAACATAACATCCGTCTAAAATTTGGTTCTCTCCCTGTCAAAAAGCCACCGTATCGTCTGAGTCCAGAAAGGAGGAAAGTCATGCGAGATGAAGTAAACTTTCTGCTCGAACATGGCTTAGCAACACAGCTGTAGTCCATGGGCTTCGCCTTGTCTACTCGCCCCAAAACCTGGAGGACGTTTCAGACTTTGCACAGACTACAGGAAACTTAATGATTTAACTATCCCTGACTCTTACCCATTGCCTCTAATTAGTACTTTAATAGATTCTGTTGGCCAAGCTAAGTTTGTATCTAAAATAGATTTACAAAAAGGTTACTATCAAATTCCCCTCACTGAAAACTCTAAGGAAATATCAGCTTTTATAACCCCTGATGGTCTATTTCAATATACCCATATGCCTTTTGGTCTTAATTCTGCCCCAGCAACCTTTCAAAGGCTTATGAACTTCATTACTAGATATTTAGTAGGGACTTATGTGTACTTAGACGATATTTTGATAATTTCAAACACTTGGAACAATCACCTGCAACCTCTATCAAATCTACTGCAACGTCTATCAAATCTACTGCAACGCCTGGATGAAAGTGGTCTCACCATAAACTTGCTCAAATCTTCCTTCGGCCAGGGTACGGTGACTTACCTCGGACATGTGGTGGGTCAAGGTCAAACTCGGCCTAAGGAAGCGAATATAGAAGCCATTTTCAATTCCCCTCGTCCAACGACTAGAAGGGAAATACAGCGCTTCCTGGGTATGTGTGGCTTTTATCGCCGTTTCTGCCCTAACTTCTCTGCAGTAGCTGCCCCACTTACGACCCTCACTAGCTCAAACGTACTGTTCAAGTGGACAGATGAGTGTGAGAAAGCCTTATGCAACGTGATGTCAACTTTGATACCTCCATCCTGTGTGCTACTATTCAGCCAAGTTGAAAAAACATCAGAAATCATATAGTGTGATAGAAAAGGAATGTCTCGCATTGATGCTTGCCCTGCAAAAGTTTGCCTGTTATATTCAAGATCAAAGGTATCCTCTTGAAATATATACGGATCACAACCCGCTTCGGTTCCTTCAGAAGATAAAAAATCACAACCAAAGATTAATGAGATGGTCTTTAATGCTTCAGCCTTACCAACTTATCATTAACCACGTGAAAGGAACAGAGAACGTCATCGCAGACGCTTTATCAAGAGGACCCTCGACAAAATGGGGATATTAACCTCTTCCACCTTACAGATGTACGAGGTCTCTAGGGGGGAGGTCTCATGACTCCGACATGATAACAGTCTTAACGCTCTTCAACTACCGCTTACGTTGCCGGCCTGGTTACGATTTTTAACGATCGTAGTTTCTTCACCTCGTCGCTCGACTTACTCTGCTTGTGATTGGCTGAAGTACCCGCCACGCCACCGTAGTTCCTTCATCGAAAGTTATGTTTGTTACCTAAATATTTCATATCTTTAGTTCTGTTCATGCCTTTGTACTCGGCTGAGGATTAACTCTTTGTATTTCACGGACTTATACATCTGCACTTGCCTCTTGAGTATATTTTGTAATATGTTATTTGTTTGAGTGTTGGATTTATTTATGACTTTATTATAATTATTTACGAGTGTTGATTTATTCATGTATTTGTGGGTATACGGATATTCCCAC
>NC_090741.1:3749590-3759590 GCF_036898095.1 Palaemon carinicauda | reverse complement strand
CTATCATATACTCTAAATCCAATGCCAGCATCAGATTTGAAGTCATAGGTATATATAAAAGTTGATTCCTTATGTTCCTCAACATGCTTCATAGAAAGACACGTAGCTTCTAATCCAGTCATATTTTTTTTAACACCAATAAAATATTCACAAAAAGATATCTCTGGTAATTTCCACGTAGGGGTTGATGATATTTTAAATGAAAGCACCTTACCTCTAATAATATCAAAACTGTTTAATAATTGTTTTACCCGAAAGCAAATAGGTTGAGGAGATTTTGGGTGCAAATCAGAGTATGGTGAATGCCTTACAAGGCTTGCAGTCTGAAAGGCTAAATATTTAGGGAGTCTTTGTAACCAAAACCAATACCGAATAATGGAAAACATTCGGTAATGGTCTAGAGGTAACTCTCCAGCATCAAAAAGGAGACTTGGGATAAGTAAGGTTCTAAACGCTCCTGTGGACAATCTAATACCGGCATGATGTATTGAATCTATTATCTTTAATCTGCTTGGGGTGGCTGAGGAGTATATTTAACACCCATAACTAATTTTGGAAAAAAATTAAGGCCTTGTATAATTCTAAGATCGTTTTACAGTCTGCCCCCATGATGTATGGGACAATACTTTTAAAACCTTCAGAGACTCAAGACATTAAGTTTTTAACGCCTTTAAGTGTGGGACCCAGGTCAATCTACAATCGAAAATCAATTCTAAAAATTGAGCTTCACCTACACATGGGATCCGTTGTCCTTTCATGTATATATCCGGGTCTGGATGATTTTATCGATTGCAAATTGTAGTTTTCTCTCAACCATTCCCATTCTAGCTCCAGCAAATAATATGGAAAGATCATCCACAAATAGTGTTGAGAGGATATCTTAGGGAATGACTAAGAATATCCCTTTAATTGCTAGTGAAAATAGGGTCACACTCAGCAGACTACCCTGGGGAACTCTGTCCTCCTTACATTTATTCTCTGATAGAGTTTTCCCTACTCTCACTTGAAAAAATATATGTGTAAGAAATGACTGAATAAACAGTGGTAGCTCTCCTCTTAATCCCAATTCATGAATGGTTTTTAAGTACACCATATCTCCATGCAGTATCATATGCCTTTTTAATGTAAAAAAAAAAATAAAATAAAAAAATAAAAAGACTGTTACATGGTGTTGTTTGGAAGCAAAGGCTTCACAAATAGAGGACTCAAGTTGTATCAACACATCAGTTGTTGAGTGCATTTTCAAGAATCACACTGGATAGGTAATATAATACCTTTCTTTTCAAGGTACCACATCAGTCTTGCATTGACCATCTTCTCCATGATTTTACATAAACAAGATGTCAATGCAATTGCCCGATAATTTGCTGCTAAAAACTTTTCCTTAGCAGGTTTTTAAAAAGGCTAAAATAATGGCTACTTGCCAAACACTTGGATAACTATGATCATGCCATATTCTATTAATAATGCTTAAAATAAATAACTTTGTATCAAAAGGTACATGTTTAATAATTGCATATGGAATTCTATTGGGTCCATGGGCTGTATTGTTACAAATAGCAAGTACAGAATCAAATTATCTATAAAGAAAAGGAGAATTTCATGACTCTTCCCTTCCTGTTGCAAAATTAAAAATTTTCTTTTCTTCAATGCTCCTATACTGGTGACCAGGAGCTGCTTCACACTTACATGATGCATCTAAAAAGTTATCAGCCAGGGGATTGCTAACATCATTTGCTTCAGTCACATACTGACCGTTCACCTTCAACAGTGGCGGTGGGTTTAGGGTAAATTTGCCTGCAATTTTTTTTATTTTCCTCCATACAGAAGATGGTAGTGTTCTACTTTCAATGGAGGAAACAAGACTAGCGTCATGCATTTTTCATGGCACGACGGAACAGTGCTCTAAACTTTTTGTATGTTATAAAATTTTCCTCAGTAAGGCATCTACACAATCATGTCAGAGATTTTCTGGTGGCTCTCTGCAAGACAGGTCATTCTGAAGACCACCTTGGGACTGGTTGTCGTTTGAATAATTCTGTGGTTTCAGGAATCAAATTGATTCGTGCTGTTGTTACGATGTCCACATCATGAACAACCACAACACATATTTAAAAACAGGTTTAATTATGAGGAGGAGAATTACACACGAAAAAACACTTCAAAGCATTTTTATTAGGCTTAAATAACAAACACTTGCAGATACGACCGGTATCTAAGAGCTCAGGTAATATTTATGGAAAAATAATTAATATAATAAAACAAAACTTAGCTGACATTCAAACAAGCAGTTCTAGAGGTCTCCGAATGAATAGAGCGTATTAGAAAACAATTTCTTGAGTGAGAGGTTCTTCTTCAGCCACCGATACGAAGATACACCTGGAAATCACAATCCAGGAATGAAACCAAACTCCTGAAATTCCCACATCTAAACAGGCCACACCAACGTAACTCGAGAGGGTCCACGCTGCTTCTCATATAGCCACAACCATCAGATGGGAACGGAATTGATTGCTCCAAACTCAACGGTGAAACACCGGATCCAACACCGTATCTTCCAAACGTATCAGTGACATTCAATGAAGACAGACACCTTCTCACTGCCGACTATAATTCTCGTTGCTGTGGCGTGACCTCCGAAACCTTCGTTCCTGCCAACAAATGGGGGAACAAGTAGTTAACTGGCATTTAAACAATTGTCTAATCAATCTCTTTCCCGAACTATTCAAAACAGAATTACTTATTTATATTACACCTCCCCCCTAAAATAAGGGAAAAATATATATGTAATATATATTTTGCATCCAACAAAAATCAGGTCAAAAATATATCAAGTCACATCCTTGATAATGCATCCAGAATGACGTTCTCCTTTCCTTTGATATGCAGGATGTTCAAATCGTAGGGTTGTAAAAATAGACTCCATCTTGTTAATCTCTGATTATTGTTCCTGCCAATAACCCTTCAACATGTCAAACTTGCTGATAAATCTGGCCTTTCCAATGCGATCAATACAGTTATCCACCCTAGGAATTGAGAATGAATCTGTCCTGGTGACTGCATTTACTTTCCTATAATCAAAACATAAACGGTATTGACCATCATTTATTTTGATAAGTAATACAGGGGAACTCCACTGGCTACTACTATGTTCAATTAATTTATGATCAAGCATATATTTTACTTCCCGTTCAACAATCTCTGCCTTTTGCGGATTCAAGCGATACGGGTGTTGTTTAATAGGATTTGAATTGCTAACATCAACATCATGTTGTAATGAGCAGGTCCTGCCCGGAACATCTGAAAATACATCTTTATAATCGTAGAATAAATCGCTCAACTCCTGAACTCGAATTTCATCAAGATGAACCAATTTATTCTTCAAATTCCTTAAAGCCTCTGAATTAGAAATAGGCTAGTCTTCAACCTCAGTCTCAAGTTTAAGTTTCTCTTGATTATTATTATTATTTAACTTTATATTCAACAAGACTGGCTTTGGCGCCCTTGAAAAATATGGCTTTAACATATTAACATGGCACAACCTCTTTTTCCTTCTCCTATCTGCTGGAGTAAGAACAACATAATCCGTATTTCCTACCTTCTTTTTTATTATGTAAGGCCCAGAAAACTTAGCATGTAATGGCTGACCTGCTACTGGAAGGAATACCAATACCTCATCTCCTGGTTTGTAGTCAACTTTTTTGGCTCCTAAATCATAGTATTTTTTCATCTTCTGCTGAGCTTCCATTAAGTTATCTCTTGCTATGTCCCAGGTTTTCCTGATTCTTTCCCTAGAATCTGAAACATAGTCCAACAAATTAGAATCTTCAACATTATTAATCCAATGATCTTTAATCAATTTTAAAGGTCCTCTAACCTGATGACAAAATACTAACTCGAAAGGGGAAAACCCTAACGACTCATTGGGGATTTCTCTGGACGCAAACAGAAGGAAGGGCAGACCTTTATCCCAATCGCTTTTGTTCTCCTAACAAAATTTTCTCAACATAGTTTTCAAGGTTTGATGGTACCTTTCTACAGCCCCTTGGCTCTGAGGATGGTACGCTGATGAAGTTACCTGCCTGATTCCTAGTTCCTGCATTGCCTGTCTAAATATATTGCTCAAGAAATTTGAACCCTGGTCCGACTGAACCTCTTTAGGCAATCCAGACCGAGTGAAAAATTGTAACATCTCATTTACAATATTCTTAGAGCAGACATTCCGCAACAGAATGGCCTTAGGATACCTAGTGGATCTGTCCATGATTGTAAGTATATACTGATTTCCACCTTTTGACTTTGGCAATGGGCCAACAATGTCCACTATTACCCTATGGAATGGTTCTTCCATGGCTGGTATGGGTTCAAGGGGAGCATTCGTCAACTTTTGGTTCGGTTTTCCGATCATTTGACACACATTACATATCTTACAAAGTTCTTTAATATCAGAATGAATCCCAGGCCAGTAAAAGTGTTTAGTTAATTTGCAAAAAGTTTTATTGACTCCGAAATGGCCACTAAATGGATTCTGATGTGCTAAATGTAAAATAGAGGGTCTGTAATTTGGAGAAACGACTATTTGGTAATTAACTTTCCATTATTCATCGGCAGCAACCTTAGAGGCTCTAAATTTTCTCATTAATAATACATTTTCGACATAATACACAACTGGAGTATTCTCAAGTTCCTTATCTGAAAAAGCCTTTGCAGCTATCACTGCTAGCTCTAGGTCATTTTCTTGATCCTTTATGAATTTCTCTCTAGATACAGCTAAAACCTTACCTTGTTCAGAACAATACCAAATTTTCCCAGAAAACACTTCCAGAATTCAATCCCTACTAGCTTCCACTTTCTGCATTGACCGTATGATAACACACACGGGAAAAATACCAGGAAATTTTCCTTCCAAGCTCTCCGTGCTTGCACAAAACTGAGGATAGCTAAGTAACCGTGGGTTACTTAAAACCCTATTACCACCAATATCATTGGCCAATATTAAATCAACTCCTTCTACAGGAATTTCTTCCACAACGGCAACCCTAACCGGACCCTTTGCATAATCAGACTCCAGAACCACAGTCTCATACGGACAAGAGATTATCTCTTTTGTAAAACTCTTAATCAATAACCTTTCCTTACCCTCATACTAGAAACCTTCAGGCAATGCCATTTTCAAAATCAATGACTGTAGAGCCCCTGTATCTCTAAGGATAACTAATCCTTTTCTGCCCTTACCATTTTCTGTAGCTACACTACCATAAGACACAAATGACTTATATCTCTCCAAATCAGAGAGTCCAGGGCTTTTCTCACCCTCACTTAATCTCTCTATCAGCACTTACCCTGCTTACCAAAGCAACTGGTTTATGCTCTCTATTACCGTCCCTTAAGAACCAACAGTCGGCCTTTCTATGGCCTAGTTTACCACAGTTAAAATACTTAATTGGCATCCTCTGCCCACTAGGCAAACTATTACCTTTCAATACTGGAGCTACAACACCTTTATCCATATCACCGGCGTTTTCAGTTTTACTCTTACCCCTTTTCAATTCCTGAAAACCCTCTTTGCTGCTACTACCCCTAACCAAATTTTTCCCTTCAAAAACTTTGTGGGTCAGTGAGTACTCGTCAGCCATAATGGCAGCTTTCTCTAAGCTCTCAACCTGAAGCTCCTATAAGTGTGCCTTCAATTCCTTAGATAAACAATTCTTAAACTCTTCTAACAATATTACTTGTTTAAACCCTTTAAAATCACAGATTTCTTTAGATCTTAACCAATCGTCAAGCAATTTAACTTTTATACGAGCGAAATCTACGTAAGTCTGATCTCGGGTTTCAAAAAGCCTACGAAATTTCAACCTGTGAGCCTCTGGCACTAATTCATATGCTTTGAGAATACACTTTCTCATTTCGTCATAATTACCACACGTCTCCTCAGACAAACTAGAAAATACCTCTTGAGCAGTACCTTTCAATGTACGTTGTAATAATATAGACCATGAGGTCTTAGGCCAGCCCATTCCTTTCGCTATTTTCTCAAAAGTTATAAAATAAGTTACTTCATTTTCACCAAAAGGGGGAACCATCTTCATGTATTTTGCTACATCAAAATCTCCACTACCTTGTCTGTGTCTTACCTTAATTCCCTCTAACTTTAGTTCGTGTTCCATTCTTCCACTCTCAAGTTTCCTCTCTCTCTCCCTTTCTTCCGCTCTTTCACGTTCAAGTTCCCTCTCTCTCTCCCTTTCTTCAGCTCTTTCACGTTCAGCAGGTATGTCTAACTCCTTCTGCTTTATTCTAAGTTTCAAAGCTTCTATGCTATCACTTTCTTTTACCCTTGAAACTTCTGCCTTCTCCTCTAAAATACCCACGTGTCCTATCAAACCCTTTATCAAATCATCCTTTTTCATATCCATAGTAAAACCTATGTCTATATAGTTAGCAATTAACACAAGTTCCCGTTTACACAGACTTTGAAAAGCTGCAACCCCTGGTAAGGACGACAGAAATTCCTTCACGTCAAAGTCACTTTCTAAATACTCTGTTTTAGACTCAGACATGATTGGTTACAATGGCTAGAAAACAACTAAATGACCTCACTCAACAACAATTAAATAAGCTCCTCAATTAAACCTGTTTTGCTCAAATTGAAATTCAACGATCCCAGACATGACCCCCAAATATGTTACGATGTCCACATCATGAACAACCACGAAACATATTTAAAATCAGGTTTAATTATGAGGAGGAGAATTACACACGAAAAAACACTTCAAAGCATTTTTATTAGGCTTAAATAACAAACAATTGCAGATGCGACCGGTATCTAAGAGCTCAGGTAATATTTATGGAAAAATAATAAATATAATAAAACAAAACTTAGCTGACATTCAAACAAGCAGTTCTAGAGGTCTTCGAGTGATTAGCGAGTATTCGAAAAAAATTTCTTGAGCGAGAGGTTTTTCTTCAGTCACCGATACAAAGATACACCTGGAAATCACAATCCAGGAATGAAGCCACACTCCTGAAATTCCCACATCTAAACAGGCCACACCAACGTAACTCGAGAGGGCCCACGCTGCTTCTCATACAGCCACAACCATCAGATGGGAACGGAATTGATTGCTCCAAACCCAATGGCGAAACACCGGATCCAACACCGTATCTTCCAAACGTATTAGAGACCTTCATTGAAGACAGACACCTTCTCACTGCCGACTATAATTCTCGTTGCTGTGACGTGCCTAATGTGTTGATAGGATGTTTCTATTAACCATAATAATTACCTGGAACATAGATGAAGAATTGTTAGTAATTATTTCCCAGCTGATCCCATCTTTGGGCGTCAATTTTTCTTGGTGGGATATAATGATACGTTGGTATTCTTAAAATATACTTTGATAACTCTTGTGACTACATTGCTCTATGACAGCTGACTCCTAAGTGTGTGTAGAGCATCATACACAATCTGACAAAACCAAAACATTGCTAAACAAAAGAGCATATCTCTGAAGAGACTTAAATCCTACTCCAGTACCAAACTATAAAGAATTACATCCTATCTTTGAGGTAATCAACAAATGTTTGAATCCTAATACCAAAATAAATCATTACACTTATGCACAAAGCATAACATGTTTTATTCATGCAATATGATGCAATGTTGCGCAATACCTGTAACACTTTGATTAATATAGTACATTATTACAATAATACATAACAGTGCCCTCCGAAACATTTGTTCCTGCCAACAAATGGGGAACAAGTAGTTAACTAGCATTTGAACAATTGTCTAGTCAATCTCTTTCCCGAACTATTCAAAACAGAATTACTTATTTATATTACATTGTATGGAGGGTTCCATTCAGTAGGTCTATGGCATCATCTACACTTTCAAACTATTCTGCACTCCCCTCGATTTCCCTTAGCTCTCGAAATTTAACCCAGTTTCCCTTGTCAACATTCCATCGTTGAGATCTTTGTAAAGGTTAAACCTTGTTGGTGTTCATAATGATTGGTGCATGATCACTAGTATGCCAATAATCTAATGTCATCCAATCAAAATCAAGAAGGCAGTTAGAACTTGCAATTGAAAGGTCAATGAATGACAAGGTACCTGTCTGAACATAGAAGTACGTGGGCTCTCCTGTATTAAGGAGTCTGACATCCTCATTCTCCACAAATGATAAAATAATATTGCCCCTTGTGTTTGCCAAAACATCACCCCATATAGGATGTCTAACATTCATATTTCCCAGTAAGAGAAAAGGTTGAGGGAGTTGTTAAATGACTTCTACTAAATCTTCATATGAAATATTATCATTTGGAGGTAAGTAAAGAGAGTATATTGTACATTTTCTCCCTATATCAATTTGTACAACCACTCCCTGCAGGGGTGTACGAATAGGCAAAGGTATTTGAGGAACATCTCGATGACCGTATATGAGACTTCTGCCATAACTCACGGCTTGTTGATTATATGGTGTTCTATAGCTAGCATAGTCTCGAGGATTAGGAGTGTTAGCATCAAGCTTACTTTCCTGTAGACATTTAATTAAGGGGGACTGTTCATGAATTAGGAGCTTAAGTTCTTCATATTTGGCCCTTAAACCCTAACAATTCCATTGCAAATTGGAAGAGAAAACTATGGATCATTTCTGGAAGACATCTTGGATAAGGTTCTCCCATTACCAGTTTTTAATCTAACACTATTACCTGTAGGTTTCTTCAGAGATGGTCTTGATATGTTGGGTTTTAACTTTGTTTTTCTTTGCGTCCTTTTGGTCTACTTGTTGAGGTGCATGGTGGACCTCAACTTTAAATTCTGATTGATTTAGTTTATCTTCTGGTTCATTAGAAACATCCACAGACAAAACATCAAATTCATTTGATGTCATAACTTTAATATTGATAATGGAGGGGGGTGAGAAAGATAGAGGTCTTTGTCCGTCACGATTAATAGATGGTCTGATTCTAGGTTTTTGCACCTTTCCCACTACAGGTGCATCAGGTAAGTTGGTTTTAAGTGGAACCTCCATCAAATCAGTCAAAGACATGGCCTGAGAGAGGTTTGTACTAGTTTTTGTAATGGAGGACGAAGGGTGCTCGGAAATGGGTAATGCCCTAGTGTTGATACACCGTGGTAAAGCTTCAGGAGGTAATATGCTTACCTCGTCATTTGACATTTTATCAGATGGTAAAGCTATTTTTCTAGAGCTATTGGCAGTACTAGGTGGGTTTGATTTTAATGCCTTAGCATAGGTATTTGATTTATCTAATAGTCTTTTGGCATGTCGCACACTTATATTTTCTAAATTAGATTGGTTGAGGGCAGCTTCCTCTAACTTATACAGGTCACAGCTCTAGTCTGTGTATTTAGGATTTGAGTTGCAATTTAAACACCTGGTTCCAAGTGCACAATCTCCATGGTAAGATTTGGAGCAAATACCACACATTTTCTAATTTTTGCAAGCTTTAGAGGGGTACCCAAATTTCAAACAATCAAACCATTGCAGTGGCTTCTGCTGGAATGGTCTTAATTTAATCATTTTGTTTTCAATAATAATATGGAAAGGTACATCAGCAACCTGGAGCGTAAGGATTATCATTGATGTACCTAGGACTTTATGAACTTTCCATACATTTAGTGGACACATGGCCAGTATCTCCTCCTTTGTAAATTCATACAGATATCTGTTAAAAACTAGTCACCATCCGTAGCTAAAATTTAGGTGGGGTTTGACATCTAACTCAATATAATCATTAGCAGTTTTTATATTGGACAGTATTACATACTATGT
Organism: Palaemon carinicauda; assembly: GCF_036898095.1. NCBI lineage: Eukaryota > Metazoa > Arthropoda > Malacostraca > Decapoda > Palaemonidae > Palaemon > Palaemon carinicauda. The sequence goes on along the minus strand of NC_090741.1, from coordinate 3,749,790 downwards.
ACATGATTTGGCATGAATAAGGAAACTATTTTTTCCAAAACGAGATATATCACCTGGTGCAATAGTTCCTACTTTTTTTTAAAAATTAATTTACATATTTTGAAATAATTCCCTGTAACTCCCATTGATTGGTTTTGGTTTTCTCTTGGATGGCATAACTAAGTCAATGTCTTTTTCAAACCAATCGGCAGGTCTATATA
>NC_090741.1:3742090-3744590 GCF_036898095.1 Palaemon carinicauda | reverse complement strand
AGTACAGGCGCACACCCAATCCTCAGACTCCTTAGTAATGCCGAGCCAAATGAACTTCGTCTTCAGCAGCTGTGCAGTAGAACGGCGCAATGGATGTGAAAGGCTGTGAATGAAATCAAACACCTGTCTTCGCATGGGAGCAGAAATCCACGGTCGCGGTCTACCAGTACTGACATCGCAGAGGAGGGTGGTGTAGGAGTCGTCAAGAGGGACGTCTTCCGAACTGAGGAATGTGTAGGATGTCCTACATGTTTGATACTCTGGATCCTGTCATTGAGCTTCAGCCAAGGCATTGTAATCCAATCCCATTTGAACAGCGGCTAATGTGTTTCTTGACAGGGCATCGGCAACGGGATTCATTTTCCCAGGGATGTGTTGAAGGGTGCAATTGTATTCAGCCACGGCGGAGAGATGTCGGCGTTGACAGGCAGACCGGGCGTCAGACTGTCAAGTGAAGACGTGCACCGGAGGCATGTGGTTTGTGCGAATGACGAAGGGCGTACCTTCTAAGAAATGGTGAAAGTGACGGACAGCCAAGTGCACAGCCAGCAATTCGCGATCAAAAGTTGAATAACCCGATTCTGCCTTGGAGAGTTTTCTACTGAAGAAGGCCAAACGCTGCAGCCTTTTACCACCTGTTTGATTACTGCACCAATTGGGACGTCGCTGACGTCAGTGGAGAGAAGGAGAGGGGCATGTGGAACGGGAAAAGTGAGAGCAGCAGCGGTTGATAGGGCATTCTTTGCGTGGCAGAAAGCCACTTCTTGAAGGGGAATCCACTTCAGGTCTTTTGACTTGTCCTTAAGGGAGGCGTAGAGGGAAGCAAGAGTGGCGACAATTGCTGGGAGAAAACGGTGATAATTGTTGATCATGTCCAAGAATTCCTGCAGTGGTTTGACGGTCGAGGGCACGGGGAAGTTCTGAACGGCTGCTACCATCTCAGTAGAGGATGGACTCCTTCAGGAGTGATGCGGTGCCCTAAGAACGACACTTCATTGGAACCAAAGGTACACTTGTCGTGCCAGACTACAAGGCCGTTTTGTTGTAGGCGGTCGAGCATGTTGCGCAGGTGACGGAGGTGTTCCTCTTTTGAGGAAAAAAACACAATTTTGTCGTCCACGTAACATACACAAAACGGGAGGTCCCCTAAGATGACATCAATGAGACATTGAAAAGGGCCCCCAGCATTACGAAGCCCGAAAGAGTAGTAATTTAAGGTGGTGATGCCGGTGTTGAGGATATCTTCTGGATTCATAGGCACCTGATAATACCCCTTCAGGAGGTCGAGCGTGGAGAAAACTTTCAAATTGTGCAGGTAGGAGGTCACATTGGTGATGTTTGGGAGGGGGTAGTGATCTGGTTCTTTTTGCATGTTCATGCGCCTGTAGTCCCCACACGGACAGAGGGAGCTGTCTTTCGTCAGGATGATGTGTAATGGTGAAGACCATGGGCTGGAGGCCTTTTGGCAAAGGCTCCTTTCTTCCATTTTGGCGAACGTCTGTTTGGCGGCTGCCAATCAGTCTGGTGCCAGACGTCTGAATTTGGCAAAGAAGGGGGGTCCAGTCGTCTTAATTGGTGATAAATACCGTGTTTGGCAGGAGCTATGGGTGTTTGGAGAAGTTCTGGACGGAAAACTTCCTGGTACGACGTGAGGAGGTGGGCGTAAGCATCCATTGGTGCATTGTTGTGGAAAGCAAGGTTGGAGGGGCCGGGTTGAAGAGGTATTAACAAGTTCTCGTAACCGTATGTGTATCGCAGATCCATTGGCAGCTACTAGGTGGACGTCGGCAGACTTAGACAGACTGCGTCGTGTCCTGAAGAGTTCCCTTGGCAAAAGAGAACGACAAGCACCCGTATCTACCAAAAATCGCATGCCCATTCCTGCATCATGCAAAAAGAAAAGATTAGAAACACGGGAGGTCACCGCTCCGAGCGATGGCCTACTTACACGTTTTTTTGACTGCTGACAATCCTTGGCACATTTCTTCGCTGCAGCCCCGAAGCTGGAGTGGTAGTAGCAAAACTGCGGCCAATGGGCGGCAGTAAGTGGCTGTAGAAGTCGTTGATTGGGGCGCGAGCTTGTGGAGGGTGATGGGTGGCTTTGTCGCTGCACCAGCACATCACGGGGTAGGCGTGTGTGTCGTACGGCATTCACGTCAGCTTCGGTTGACGTTGAATATGTGTCCTCTTCGTCAGGAGTGAAGGCGTTGATAGAGGTCTTGAAGGTCTCGAAGTTGCTTTCCATATGGGCATCGGCTTTGGTCATCAACTCCTTTATGGATAAACTATCAATATCGGGTATGGCTGCATGTACAGGTTTGGGTAAACGGCGTACCCAAAGGGCGTGAAGTAGGTTCACCTCACGAGGAGAGCCGTCTGCTGCAGGTTGCAGGCTAGCGATACTGGTCATTTCCCTGAGGGCTGGCGAACCCCTCTGGTCCCCCAACGGTTGTTGAGAGAACTGAAAAAGCTTTGCTATATTGGCGGCTGGCGACAGCGA
>NC_090741.1:3727090-3737090 GCF_036898095.1 Palaemon carinicauda | reverse complement strand
GCATTGCTTTTTATTGTTGTTTTGAAGTGCTTTTTCATTATTTTGTTTAACGTAAGATTAAAGTTTTGTTTATAACATAGTTTATTGTTCCTGTCCTCCAATTATCCTGCTATTGGTGCTTCGATTGTCTGCAACCAGCTTTAAGAAGATACATTTGATCATAATCAACAATCCTATACACTCGTAATAAGAAACAAGTGAATTTGGAAGTCTACCCATATGACTTCTATGTTGTTGTGTGAAGAGAACTACCGCCCATTGTAAAGGGGTAATTGTTTGCACAGTGGTTCGTCACATAATAGTTGGGGGCCTGACCGGGATATGATGTGTGATATGATTCATCAAATTTATATCAAGTGATTGAATCGTGAAAGAACAGTTCCAGTGATTATGAACAGTATCGAGTGTTGTGTTGTGGCGTACCAAGGATAAAGGACGACAGTAATAATTCCAAGGTAAGGTAGATGTCTCGTCTCCCTCTCATTAGACATTTATGTATAATATATGTCTGGGTAGTCATTTGGTTGTAAGAGGAACAAGTCACGCTTAATATAGTTAAGACTTAGGTATGCTGATTGTCCAGCTTCTAAACCACCCTTATTAATTGAAGATGCCCCCAGTAGGTAGCTTTTAAAGTTTCGCCTACTCAAATCTCGTATCCCAGAGATTTCTCATAAAAAAAATCTGAAGCCCTAAGATTTTGCTATTTCTTAAAATCGCCATTCAAAAGTGATATTTAGGAAATCAAGTCAAATTTCATTATATGTGATTTACTAAATTAAGTTTCATTATAAGTGAAATTTCCCCCATTTCTATTTCATTATGAAGTGATTTATTTTGTTATATAAATTTCGTAAGTGAAATTAGCCAATTTCCAATTTCGGAGATTTTCGTAATTCCAATCGTTATCTCTAGTCAGGAAATTAACTTGTATATTGTTTGGTGTTAAAAGTACTATTTTGGTGTACAAATAACATTTACGTGTCGGTAAATAAATATTTAATTACTTGTGTTAAATTACTCCTGTTATATCTATAAAGCGCATACTACGTATTTTGTCCAGTTTGCGCATTATTCTGATAATCAATTACTTTAAACTAGGTGTTGACTATTAACTAGATACTTCATCATAACGAGAATAATATAGTATTTATATAAATTAAAAGGTAACATTGTAAAGTTATCGTATTAAGCTGGTATAAATTAAAAGGAAATGTAAACTAGAACGTGCTAATTAGGTATGTTTAAAGTAAAAAATACCTTTGCATTTTAAAGCCTTGTTTACTGATTCGGTAAAATTGTTGTAAAAGTTTGTGATGTTAAGCGTGTCGTTTGAGTAATTATGAAGTAGTTAGTAGCGTGCTCAAGATCTCGAGCATATATATAAAAAAAATTGTTCAGTTGGGAGTGGGTGGGTCGTTTCTTAGCATTATTATTGATTTTTTAAGTAGTAGATCTCAAAGAGTAGTTGTTGATGGGCACCATAGTGAGTATAGGAATGTGATATCCGGTGTTCCACAGGGTAGTGTTCTTGGCCCATTACTTTTCATACTATATACACATGACATGTGGTTTGGCCTAGAAAATAAGCTTGTTGCATATGCAGATGATGCTACTCTCTTTGCATCAATTCCATCCCCTGAATGTAGACCTGGGGTTGGTGAATCCGTTAATAAAGATCTAGCTAAAATTAGTGTATGGTGCAAGTTATGGGGTATGAAGTTGAATCCTAACAAAACTCAAAGTATGATTGTAAGTAGGTCAAGGACGGTGGCTCCTCAACATCCGGATCTCAGTATTGATAATGTTTCTTTAAATTTGTATGACTCTTTCAAAATTTTAGGTGTGATTCTCGACAGCAAATTTACTTTTGAGAAACATATAAGGTCTGTGTCTTCTTCAATTGCACAAAAAATTGGCTTATTGAGAAAGTCTTTTAAGATATTCGGTGATCAATCTATTCTTAAGAAGTGTTTTAATTCTTTTATTCTACCTTGTTTTGAGTATTGTTCTCCTGTCTGGTCTTCAGCTGCTGATTCTCATCTTAATTTGTTGGACAGAAACTTACGGTCTATTAAATTTCTTATTCCTGATCTAGATATTAATCTCTGGCACCGTCGTTCAATTAGTTCATTATGCATGTTGCATAAGATTTTTCATAACTCTGACCATCCTTTACATTCAGATCTCCCTGGACAATTCTATCCTGTTCGTAATACTAGGCTGGCAGTTAATTCTAATAGCCAGGCCTTTTCCATCATAAGACTCAATACCACGCAGTACTCTAGAAGTTTTATTCCAGCTGTTACCAAGTTGTGGAATGATCTTCCTAATCGGGTTGTTGAATCAGTAGAACTTCAAAAGTTCAAAGTTGGAGCAAATGCTTTTTTGTTGACCAGGCGGACATGAGTCTTTTTATAGTTTATATATGACATATTTGTTTTTGAAGTTGTTAATAGTTTATATATGACATATCTGTTATGACGTTGTTACTTTTTTTAGAATGATTTACTGTTAATTTGTTCTCTTCAGTTATTTATTTCCTTATTTCCTTTCCTCACTGGGCTATTTTTCCCTATTGGAGCCCCTGGGCTTATAGCATTTTGCTTTTCCAATTAGGGTTGTAGCTTGGATAGTAATAATAATAATAATAATAATAATAACTGTGAATAAAAGTTTTATAGTATTATCGTAAGTTTCGCGAGACTTAATTTTGTATTTAAGCTATTTTTGTGTAAGGTGATCTAATCATATAATTTTGTAATTTTGTTATCTCTCGATCTTGTAATTTTGTGATCGCTATTTTGTATTTCTGTGATCGAAAGATTGTTATTTTGCGATCGTATGATCTTATACTTATTCTTGTAAAGTTTGGATATTTATTCTAATTTGTACTTATCTTGCGCCACAGGCGACATTCAAAATGCCTTTCAACTTGCAACAATTTATTGTATCACCACGGGATCATGTGGAATCTCTCACAGTTGCCACAAAAACTGACCTAAAGAATCTAGCTCGCCATTATGATATACAGGTTCCCGCAACTGCCGTAAAATGTGTAATTCTCAGTCATATTTTGAACTTCCTTGTAGATGAAGATATTGTTCCAGAAGAAGAATTGGCTGACGTTCGAGCTCTAACCGTTACCAATCCAAATGGTGACTTGGATAAACTAAGTCTACAGCTGGAGTTGGAAAAGATGAAGATGCAAGCCGCAACTGCAGTGGCAACTGATGCAACTGCCGCCGCTGAGGTAGAAGAAAGGAAAGCCGCTGCTGCTGAAAGAGCCGCAACTGCCGCCGCTGAGGTAGAAGAGAGGAAAGCCGCTGCTGCTGAAAGAGCCGCAACTGCCGCAACTCTGGTAGAACGAGAGAAAGCTGCCACAGAACGAGAAAGAGCCGCTGCTGCTGAACGAGCCGCAACTGCCGCCGCTGAGGTAGAAGAGAGGAAAGCCGCTGCTGCTGAGCGCACGGCTGCTGCCGCTGCTTCCCTAGAACGTATCAAGGTGGAAACTGCTTTGGAGCAACAAGAAAAAGAAAGTGAACAGAAAAACAAAGCTCTCCGTGTTAGGCTGCAGATTGAGAGAGAAGCGGCCACAGTTACAGAACGGGATCTGGCATTTATAAGACTGAAAGAAAAGGAAGAAGGTAAGCTAATTCCCGAACCCTTTGATGTGGGCAAGGTGCAGAAATTGCTGCCCACATTTGAAGAACGGGAACCTGATAACTACTTTTCTGTGTTCGAAGACACAGCCAAGAATCTCAATTGGCCTCAGGACAAATGGTATTTGATCATCCGGAACTCATTTAAAGGTAAAGCATTATCTGTATGTGCCACTATGTTAGAGGAACATGATTATTTCATAATTAAACAGGCAATCCTTGATGCTTATTCTATTACTGCGGAAGGTTATAGGCAAATATTTCGTAATAGTCAGAAGCAAGTTCAGCAAACCTTTTTAGAATTTATGAATGGAAAGATTAAACAGTTTCAGAAGTGGGTAGACAAAGTAGATGTCAAAACTTTTGAGCAGTTGAAAGATTTAATAGTAATGGAGGAGTTCTTAAGGAAAATACCAGGTAGCATTAATGTGTATCTAAGAGAGCAGAATGAATCTGACCCTAAGAAAGCTGCTTTAAAGGCAGATGATTATGCTCTTATTCATAAAGTAGGTAAAACCCCATACAGAGAAATTAGAACTAAGGAAACTTGTACATACTGCAAACAAGAAGGACATCATATTTCAGAATGTCCTGATCCACATTGTGCAGCTTCATACTTAAAGAGAAAACCTAATCCCCCTCAATTCTCTCCTAAGCAAATGAATCTGCCTAAACAGGAACCAAAACCTAAGGTGGAGAAGAAAAAGACCTTCCATTGTGCATCACAAGAGTCCCAAGCGTTTGCACCCTTCACTTGCTCAGGCAAAATAAATGGTAAACCTGTAACCATACTCAGAGACACTGGATCCTCTCAAACGATCGTCTCTCCTAAAGTAATACGACCTAAAGGTGAAACTCACAGGTATGTTGCAGTTAATGACTTAACCAGTAAGTCTATGTTGCCTCTCATTAATGTAAACCTTCATTGTCCTTATTTCTCTGGAACTACTGAAGTAGCTGTAAATCCAGAACTGTTACCATGCAAGAATGTAGATGTAATCCTGGGTAATGACATAGCTAACTCTGTTGTCTTAACAAACTTAATAGCAGTATCTCCAGGTGATGTTGTACAGGAGGAATGCTTAGCAGTGACACGAAGCAGTAAAAAGGACACCCCTACTGAATCATCATCAAACCCGTTTCCAGTCTCTGAACCTATGGATTTCAACGAGTTGATGAGTACATATAAGATCCAGCCTGATTCCTTTAGCTATCAACAAAGGAAAGATGTCACTCTACAGCAGTGTTTCAACCAAGTGAAACCAAAGGATACCAACAAGTGTTCTTATTTTTATATTAATAATGATGTACTAATGAGAAAATTCAGGTCCAGCAAGAACAGTCATCTAGAAACCTGGAAGGATCTATTCCAGGTAGTTGTTCCTAAGGATATAAGACCTCTGATCCTAGAATTGTCTCACTCTGCTGACTCTCATCTTGGTATCACTAAAACATATGAACGCATCAGTCAAGACTTTTATTGGCCAAACATGAAGAATGACATTAGAGAGTACGTAAAAACATGTACAACATGTCAAAAAGTAAGTAGTCCTAATGTGAAAGTACCAGTTGCACCATTAAAACCTATACTTGTGCCTAAAGAACCTTTCAGTAAGATCATAGTAGATTGTGTAGGCCCTTTGCCTAAGACAAAAAGGGGACATGAATACTTGCTTACGGCCTTATGCCCAACTACCCGTTATCCATTTGCAGTACCTTTAAGAAACATTTCAGCCAAGAACATCCTAAAGTCATTAGTGTCCATATTTACTGTTGTAGGATTTCCAACTGAACTACAATGTGATCAAGGAACCAATTTCATGAGTCATGCTTTTAAAACAGCTATGAAAGATTACCATATAACCCAAGTCTCATCCTCAGCTTACCATCCACAGACCAATGGAGCATTAGAACGCACTCACCAGACCATTAAAAATCTTCTCCGGAAATACATCCATAGTTCAGGTAACGAGTGGGATTGTGATTTGGAACTGATCATGTACGTCATACGAGGAGTTCGAAATCAGTCTACTGGTATGTCACCTTTTGAACTACTCTTCGGTCGACGGCCACGAACTATCCTCAGTTCAGTCAAAGAACGCATCCTGAAGTTGGGAGATAATGAGGTACCTCTTTCCCAATATATTTCAGAACTCGACAGGAAACTTTCAGATCTTCACTCCATTGCCAAAACTAACTTGATAACAGCTCAAGAGAAGATGAAGATTAACTATGATAAAAAGGCTAAAACCAGAAGTTTCAAAGTAGGAGATGCAGTGCTGCTATACCATCCGATTGCAGGCTCTCCCCTACGAGAGAAATACCAGGGACCTTATACCATCACTCAACGTATCTCGCCAACCAATTATATAGTCGCCACTCCAGATAAGCGTAAGTCTACTCAATTAGTCCACATAAACCTCTTAAAGGCCTATTTGTCTCCCTCAACAGCTGAAAATAAAACGGTAATGATTACTAGTGCCATACCATACATAGATTGTCCTATGGATCAATTTACAGATGATCCAATAACTGCATCTTGGCAGGATTCTCAAAACTCAAAGATCTTGGAAAACTTATCAGACTATCTACAACCCTTATCTGCATCAAAATGTAAATCTTTAGTAGCTTTATTCCATGAATTTCCTAGTATAACTTCAGATAAACCAGGCCGATGCACCATGCTAGATCATGACATCAAACTACAACCAGGTGCTGCACCCATTAAACAAGCTTTCTATCGAACATCACAGAAGAAATTGGGTATCATGAAAGAAGAAGTGAACTACTTGATAAGAGAAGGATTGGCAGAACCCAGTGCGTCACCATGGGCTTCCCTATGTCTCCTAGTAGGAAAGAAAAATGGTAAATTTCGTCTTTGTACCGATTACAGGAAGATTAATAATTTAACAATTAAAGATTCGTATCCTCTACCAAGAATACAAGATATCATTGACCAAGTAAGTAATTCGACCTACTTAACCCAAATAGATTTGTTGAAGGGTTATTACCAAATTAAATTAACAGAAACGGCAAAGGAAATTTCTTCATTTATCACTCCATTTGGCTTATTTAGTTATAACGTAATGCCATTCGGATTAGCCAACGCACCTGCCACCTTCCAAAGAGTAATGTCTTTAATTTTACAGGACTTGGAAAAAGTATTTGTATATTTAGATGACATCATTATTGCCTCTGACACATGGATAAACCATATTCAAAAGATAAAAGAAGTTTTCTCAAGGTTGAAACAACAAGGATTAACGATCAACTTAGCAAAAAGTAATTTTTGCAAAGGTCAGGTATCTTACCTTGGTCATCGAGTTGGCAGTGGTAAAGTATTACCCCATGATGCAAATATTAGCGCCATAACTTCTTATCCTGTTCCAACTACCAAACAGGAATTAAAAAGATTTCTAGGTATGATAGGATATTACTCTAAGTTCAGTCCAAATTTCTCACCGTTCACAGGACCACTATTTGCTTTAACTTCTTCAAAAGTAAATTTTTCTTGGAGCCAACAACATGATCAAATATTTAACCAGCTAAAAACTTACTTGTCATCTCCTCCTATATTAATGGCACCTAACCTCACCAAACCATTCTATCTCAAAACAGACGCTAGTGATCTTGGATATGGGGGCATTTTATTACAGCATCCTGCTCCAATAACAGCCATAACAGGAAACCTGTCCCCACTAGCAGATCTGTTACCAGTCTCTTATTCCAGTGGACGATTTATGGGTTCCCAACTAAACTGGCCCACTGTGGAGAAAGAACTATTCGCCATCGTAGCTACCATCCAGAGATACGAGATTTATGTTGATGGACAAGACACGATCTACGTCTACAGCGACCACTCTCCTCTGTCGCATCTCCATAGGTCCACTACTCTCAACCCTAAACTTTTAAGATGGTCATACATACTATCTGCACATAATATCCAAGTTATCGCCATATCAGGACGAGAAAACATTGTGGCAGACTCATTATCAAGGATAACCTCGGTTGATCCTCGGGAAATGGAAAAAAACAAAAACAAGGGGAGACTGTGATATCCCCATATGTTGTACATATGCTAACATATCTGATTTGTCTAAAGTTTATTTTTCCATTTTCTTTGTAAATACATCACCTTATTTCAGCGCCATCTTCATTCCATTTTTCTCATTATCTTTTGTTTACACTCGCCTTCCTGCTGTAAATCATCCCTGTTTTCTTACATTACATGTTATAAGGTAACCCCAAATTTATTGTTTTGTTAGAATATATTGTTCTCACCACGAGATTCATCTACCTTACTCACCCATTCACTTTGCATTGCTTATTATTGTTGTTTTGAAGTGCTTTTTCATTATTTTGTTTAACGTAAAATTAAAGTTTTGTTTATAACATAGTTTATTGTTCCTGTCCTCCAATTATCCTGCTATTGGTGCTTCGATTGTCTGCAACCAGCTTTAAGAAGATACATTTGATCATAATCAACAATCTTATACACTCGTAATAAGAAACAAGTGAATTTGGAAGTCTACCCATATGACTTCTATTTTGTTGTGTGAAGAGAACTACCGCCCATTGTAAAGGGGTAATTGTTTGCACAGTGGTTCGTCACATAATAATAATAATATATATATATATATATATATATATATATATATATATATATATATATATATATATATATATATATATATATATATATATATATATATATATATATATATATATATATATATTCTTACGGAGCTGTTCCAGTGTCGAGTAAATATTTTACTCAAATATGTCATTTGTGTATTTAAGATGTGTATAGCCAGCTCGTGAGATGAGCTCCTATCATAGGGGTATAAGTAATTTTATATCAATTGTATTAGAATTTCGTCGTTCCTTTCATTATATTTTCCATCTAAGTCAGTGTCTGTAAAGTTCCGTCATTTTTAAGAATTAACTTCTAATTTCACGTATTTAGTAACAAAGACTTAGGCAATTTTGAATTTGTATGCTGTACGAACTATACTAGGTACGAACGAGGCCTTATGTAATTTTTTTATGTTTCCCTGAGGTATTGCAGTATGTTTGTGAGAAATTACGCAATTCTTATATTTTCCAGGTGTTTTGAATTTTCTTGAAATCCCCAGAGTTAGTTTTTTCATTTTTTATTTTTTAATATTGTTCCGAGGACGGTGATGGTCGGAGCTAGCTGAGAGAGGGTTTCCATCCAGGTTAGGTTAAATCTCCCGTTCGATAGATATAGTTGGCAGCTTTGGCGTTGCTAGAGCCTGCTGTCAACCCAGGAGGATAATCTATTTAGAAGGATCTAGAATAATTAAGTCCATATATATATATATATATATATATATATATATATATATATATATATATATATATATATATATATATATATATATATACACCACCAGGAATGCTTAGGAGCAGAAGAAATCCAGCCTGTTACAGTGAAAGAGCCCACTTCCTCTCTCCTGAAGTGCCTCGAGTTTGTGCCCTCTCCAAAATGAATAAGTTTTTACCAAACTTATATCATGTAGAATATGTTCAAACATTAATGAAACTTCGAAGGGGATTTGAAATTTACTGTGTTATTGTATGTGCTGGCATCATATCAATTTTTGTAAGGTGCCCTAGAGTTTAGGTTAAAACAGGGAAGTGTATTTATATTGCTATCTATTTGGAACCTTCATATGAGCTAAAAACACGGAAGTTTATTAATTACTTTTATGTAAATTTCATTTACTCCTTAGTGTTAAAGTGTTAACTATTTTAATTGATTATCATGATTAAATGTTTGTGTAAAATTTAATTTTCAGTGAAACAAGTGATTATATAATTTTCAGAGTATAATATTTACTTGTCTTGGTCTAAGGATTTGATCATATAATTATTCAAAGTGTATTATTTTTTTTATCTTAGTTCAAGGTTTCGGTCAGATTTAATATTTCGAGTGATTCATTTTGGTAATCATTTGTGGTATTAATTTAATTTTTTAGGTATTTTTATTTTTTTTAAATGTGTATTATTTCGATCACCGGTATTTCTTACAGAGCTCTCTCATAATCCCTGATTAAGAATGGAAGTAAGAGGTGGTTTTGAATAGTTCAAGTAATTAATAATTCAGTTTTGTTTTAAGTATTCTTAAGAGATCTTTGGATATTCAACGTTTTTATATATTGCCGTCTGGTGTTGAATAATTTCTTAGAGCTAGGGTAATATTTTCAAGTGTAACAGAATTATGTTAGAATGAATAGGTGAGTTTGGAACACGGGAGGTTACGTAATTTGCCAGCCGTAGTATATAATAATATATTTATGTATGTAAACATGATA
>NC_090741.1:3717090-3722090 GCF_036898095.1 Palaemon carinicauda | reverse complement strand
TTGTGACTAATTATCAAGGCCTGTTATTGTTGGTGTGGTTTCCGAGTTACCTATTAATGGTATTCAACTTTTGCTTGGTAATGACTTGATAGATAAGAATGTTCATGTCCGACCGAAGATGGTTAATGAGCCAGTTATTGATCAGGAGTTGGAGGTTATTAGCCCTTTTTGTCTACTCTGTTTTCTTCGAGTGCTGAGAGTCATGATAAGACTCAGAGCGCTACCTGCACATGTAAAAATGACTTGTCGGTTCATGATAATATCTCCACCGTTGTTTTTTCTACCGACTTGCCTCGTGTAGACTCGTTGGTTTGTAATGCTGTATCCAATAATAATTGTTATAATCACCTATCTAGTGAAGAAACCTTAGCTTGTGATATTTGTTCAACTGTTGACTGTTCTTCCAACATGTTAGAAAATGAATGTTTTAGACCATGATAATGATTCTGCTGTCAACTGTTCTACCAACCTGTCTCAAGAAGAAATTTCGGTTTATAATGCCATGTCTTCTGACTGTTCAACTAACTTGTCTTGTGGAGACAAGTTGATTGGATGATGCTCTTTTTGAGAATCCAATAACCTGTCTTTTGAAGGTGCTCTTGTTTGTGATGATGTCTCTTCCAATGATGATGTTCAATTGTCTGGGATATTTATGTTTGATCAGCTTAATTATGATTTGTCTTATTCCAGATATGAGTTAGAAATAACAGATATTTTTATTCAATTAATATTGTAATCCTGAGTCTGATTCTAAGTTGATTGTAATTGAGAAGTCTGACCACGTTGCTGTTCAGGTTATTATCCCTCTCAATCGAAGTGTTAATGTTCTCAGTTTCACCCATGAACAACCTATTACTGCTCATTTTGAAGTGAGTAGGGTTTTGAGTTATGATGTAAGACATTTAGATTTGCATGATATTTGGCAGGAGGTGATTCAGTTTTATTACGCTTGTCCGCTGTGTCAAGGTAATTTGAAATCCAATCAGTCTTATCTGAAAATCTCTCTAATCTACATTTCTGCATTTGATGTATTATTTTGTCATGTCTTTAAAATGATGTTATACCGAGGATGAGAAGGGTCATAGGTTAAATCTTCTTTGTGAATTTTGTATCTGCTAGGAAGAAATCATTTAGTTTTCTTTGTAATGATTTTACTTATATTGATTTCCTTATTCATTAGTTCAGTAAATTTTTAACTTTCATTTGAAGTCTGTAATACAGTACTGTATTTTATTTTGATTGTATTGAAAGCATTATATATGTAATCATGCATGATGAAATTATTTTGCTTGTATTTATGAAAATTTGTTGGTTAATAACCCACAAAATTTTGCTATGCCGGAGGATTTGTTATATGTATGTATGTACATTGTATTATAAAACTTGTAAAAAGGGATAATTTTCCCATATATGATAGAGTAGAAATGAAACAATTGATTTTTTATATACGTTTAAAAGAAAATAAAAACAATGGTAGCGCTAAAAAATCATTGTGTTCTGGAACAAGAATTCTAGAATAGTAATCACTTCGTCACCAGCCGTCTGAAGGACACTAGATCCAGAGTATGATTTGAGAGTAGGTCCATGGCATCATGTTTTCTAACGTTAGTCCTGGCGCTTCTAGACCGTCAGGAACATTCAGGAGTATTGGTCTCCGTGTGTAAAGGATAGGTGACGAGTGAGAGAGAGGGGCAGATTAGACTGAAACAATGCTGGTGTTTGAAGACTTTGTTTTCAGCTACCAACAACCAAAGCATATCTTGAAGAGGAAAAAGGAATTTTTAAAATTCATCATCAGAAGAAATGCTCCGGCATTTTAACTTTTATATCTAAAACTTAGCAATGTCATCTGTCTTGCTTCATAGAAGTTTATGAAGTCCACTCAAGACCTACTTCTCTTAAGAACTTGATTAAGTATAATAAAGTTTAGTTTTTGGATGCTCTGAGGATTCTGTAGATATTTTATAATGCTGTAATTACTTATGTTAAATTTCAAAAATAGTCACCTATTATGTATGTTCTCTATCATTTTCATTTGCTGCTAATGTTTTGCTAGTTTTTTTTTTTTTTTTATAAAAAGTTTGAGTAGATTTTGCATATTCTATGTCGTGTACAATAGCTGACTGTAACAGACTCGGCGTGTTCAATAGTATTTTAAGAATATCATAAGTGAAGAAAAATATCAGTATGTTTGTCACAGTATGAGGGTTGGTCCCGCATAAAGGATGTATTTCATACTCCCATTTTTGGGAAAATATTTCTTTGCCAATTTTGGTCGTTAGATTTCATGGCAGCTTTTGTCCGTTTAGTTGCACCACTTAAGTGCCATTGTTAAAAAGAAAATAAATGATACTTTGCGTCTTTAGGTGTCAACCCGTTGTATGGCCTTTTTTCTCTTTCACTATTGAGATCATTTTTTTTTTCAAATTAATCTATGTTTACCTGCAAATAAAATTGTACATAACCCGTCATGAATAGGTAATTTTCTGTATTTCTTGGGTCCCTTATCGTGATTAAAACACTCTTGGAAAGGTAATGAAAATGATCAGGGATGTGTTGTCAACATCGTGTATATTATGGATGATAGCGCCTCTCAAACACTGAGAAGCATTAGGCTACGCACCAGCCTTTCAGAGGGTGTAAAGTTCAGAGAGAGAGAGAGAGAGAGAGAGAGAGAGAGAGAGAGAGAGGGAGAGAAGTAATATCCTGCTTATGGTCTTTTGCGTGGTATCTAGTCTTTTAGGGAAAAATTGCAAAGCTAATACCAAGCATTCATTCACTTTTCTTCTTTTTCTGTTTCATTCCTTGTGCCAAGAAACTTTAAGGTGGTTTCCATCACCCAAAATAAATTACAGGCGGATTTGTGCAAGATGTTCTCGTGAGCTTTACAATTCTCTCTCTCTCTCTCTCTCTCTCTCTCTCTCTCTCTCTCTCTCTCTCTCTCTTTGTTACTTCAACTAAGTTGGCCATAGAAGGGTGAGACCATGTAACAAAGAGGTCAAAATATGGTAAGTCAATCCATTGGTTACCTTTAAGGGGTCATATACAAAACTCCTCTTATGACGATTGCCTTGCTTAGGCTATGCTAGTCACAGGGTTGCCAGGTTTTCCAAATGAGAAAAGGCCAACGACTGATAAACTGCAGCTTTAAAATTCCAACCTAATAGTAGAAGGAGGCCGAAAATATAGCATGTAAGACTAGCCAATATCAAAAAGGCAAAATTTGGATTTTTGGGGGGCCTGAAAAAGGCCAACCTTGCTACCCTGCATTGGATTCCTTTCACATATAAATGAGTGTTTATACCTCTCTTTGATATACGCTTCATGTTTAGATTTAGTCTTTCAAGTTTAATCTCCATGAGTTACATATAGTAAAGTTACAAGTTGATCTTCAAATATGAGGCTATTGCGTGTCATTCATGAAAAATATAGGCTACCTCAGAGGTCCAGAATCCGCCAAATTGAAATTGCATACCGAAAGGCAATGCTAGCAGATCTGATTTCCATTACTCTTTGGAGGACGTCACACTAGCCTACTATAAGAGACTATCATGGAATGGGTGTATGTCCTCAGAAAGGTTAAGTACTTGGAGTCCAAGATGCCATTATTGATTTCATTGTAGTTCAATTTTGGTTGTAAGTCCCAGTTATGGTTAGTGTCTATTATATCCCACGAGTTTGCAGAAGAGGCTATGCACATCATGTCTTTTCTATGAGGAAATATTAGAGCCTATTTAGTCCCCGTGTTATCTTTTGTATGTCTTTTGCATGCCACTATAGTAACCCTACACATTTTTAAAGTATGGGTTAATGTGGAGAAGACTTGATACGGTTCTTTTGTCTTTGCATTTGAAAAGTATTACACTTGATTTAATGTTGCTAGATTGTAACATCTAAAATCCTCTTGAGAAGGATGGAAATACCACATAATCATGAGCTTTAATTGATATAGATAAACCATGAGTAGGTTTTTTTAAATGCTAGATTTTGTTTTGTAGTGTAACAAATATGTGTATCATGCCTGATAAAAAAACACCCATCATAGTTCGAAAAGAACTGGTAAAATTTGTGTGTCTGGCAACACTGACTCAAGTAAGAAAGCAGGAGATTTCAAGCGTCGCGTCACCCGTTGCGAATGCGACCTACTAAAGCAGCCAAATGCTCACAGAAATCCAAGCATCGTTCCAGTCTTCCCTGTACTGTCTTTGGTCCAAAGCGGTCTAACTCAGTATCCTCTTAATCCTGAATTACATCAAGGCTTAGCATGAAGACAGTATCTATTTTTTCTGGTCTTATATGTATCAAGTGAAGAGATCCCAAAATACAGAATTATAGGTGTTGTTATATGCAGATGATTTTGTGATCAATGCTGAAAAGAAAGACTTAAACAAAGAGTTGCAGAGTGGCAAGTGGCTTTGGAAAGGAGTGGCTTGAAGGTAATATGGATAAGACTGGGGTTATAGTGAGCAGTAAGGAAGGTAGTAGAGCAGGTGGAACAATTGAGATACTTGGGGTCTACTACGGTATGCTGTACAGTAAGCAGGAGGGAGGATGCATGGCTGAAGTTAAGAATAGAATAAAAGCAGCATGGAGAAAGTGGAGGGAGGTAGCGGAAGAGGTAACTGATAACAAAATGTCAATGCATCTAAAAGTCAAGATCTATAACCCATATATGGCTTAATGTATGAATAGGAAATGTGGTGTCCAAGACTAAAAGTGGAAGCAGACATGAGAATACGGAGGTAGATTATGGAAATTCATTGGCTTAAAGATTGAAAATGCTAAAATAAGAAGAATGGATAGCATAGTAAAGCTTGTAGAAGTGATAAGAGCGTCACACCTGATGTGGTATCGGCACGTGTTGAGGATGGAGGGTAAGGACGGAGTAAGGAGGGATTTTAATACATCCCTTGAAGGGGGAAAGATCGAGAAGGAAGCAGATAATTAGAGGAATATCCAAAGTTCTCTTAAATGCACTCAAAACTAAACTGGGTAATTAT
>NC_090741.1:3707090-3712090 GCF_036898095.1 Palaemon carinicauda | reverse complement strand
TGATAGGTTAAAACAATTGATAGGATATTGTACTTAATAATGATATTCAATTCCCTTGTAACTCACTCCAAGTTATTGGGAAATCACTAGTAGGGGTATAAGCTCACCAAGGAATATGTACAGAGAGAGAGAGAGAGAGAGAGAGAGAGAGAGAGAGAGAGAGAGAGAGAGAGAGAGAGAGACGGGCGTTTCAATCATTTGTAGTGGATTTATCCAATGAAGAAAGAATCTTTATCATAATCAATTGTGTTATTGTTTACCTTTAATAATTATCTTTAAAAATTTTACCAACTCTTACTATAAATTTCTAACCGCAAAATGTTTATTGGTAAAAGATTCTAGATAAAAAATGTAGGACTATAGTAAAATATCTAAAATTCAGTCATTCTTTTAATAGCTGCTGATGTTAATATTACGCAATCGAGCTTGGTAATTACTTTGATATAGAAAGATTTTGCATATTAATAGTGTTTTTAATAACTTTTGCGAAACATTACCCTAACGTCATAGAGTGTTGCATTTTGAGGTGATCTTAGATGCATATATTTTTCAGTGACGTACAGGAGTCTTTGTCTACTGAACGGTAGACCTTTTTGATAAGAAAACTAATATAATGTTTAGACTGCGTAAAGAACCTGTATTTTATTAACTGGATATATATACCCTTAACACGATTGTGGACTTTGCTTTCACATGGAAAACTATCTTGCGAGTCTCCAATTATGTTCTTATTTGGTTGGTAGTATTTCCTGGTATCGTTAGTTAAATTCCATATTCAGTTTGATATTAAACTCAGTTAGTTTTCTCTTTTCTGTTGCAATAGGACAAAACTATTTTTTTTTTATTTCCCCAACGCGATATCACTGATTTTATTGAAGCCTTGACACAGAAATATTTTTTCCAACGTAATCTAATTATTTCCCGGAAAAGTTATACATATATATATATATATATATATATATATATATATATATATGTGTGTGTATATATATATATGTATATATATATATATATATATATATATATATATATATATATATATATATATATATATATATATATATATATATATATATATATATATATATATATATATATATATTCTTTTTTTTTCTCCTCTGTAAAAAATTAGGATTCATTATAATTTAGGTTATATCTTTCATCTATATATAAATAATAATGATTACGTCGAACACCAGTAATGATATCTTTGTTATTTATGCCTAAAGGAAATCAATATTATCGTCCTTGCTAACTTTTTCTTCCGCTTTTCTTCCTCAAAGACTTCTCCTCAACCGTAATCCCCCCATTATGGGGCGATTACGGTCCCCTCTCCATCCTCTTCCACCAAACCTCTTCCCTCCATATTATCCTTCACCTTATCTCGCATTCTAATTGTCTGTCTCCTCGTGATCTTCTCCCTTTACAGGCTCTTGTCAAGCGCTCCGCACTCCCTCCCCACCATCCATCCTTAACACATGCCCACACCATCTCAGTTGTGAAAGTCTTATCATCTCAGTATTCTTTACTACGCCTGCCATTCTCCTTATTTCATCATTTTCCAATCTTTCAAACAGTGTTATTCCCATAATCCACCTTATCATTCTCATCTCTGTTCTCTAAAGATTTGATTTCTCCTTCTGTCTTAAAGCCCAAGTTTCTGATCCATATATTAACACTGGTCTAATTAATGTGCTATATATCTTGACCTTTACCTTCATTGTTATTTTCCTATCACATACCATTCCTGCTACCTCCCACACTTTCTGCATGCTGATTTTATCCTATCCTCAACTTCAGCCTCACCTACTCCCTCTTGATTTGTAGTAGATCCCAAGAATCTAAGTTATTCTACCTGTTTTATAACTTCTCCTCTATTTTCATATATGACTATCCTATCCCTACTCTCTTAATGCTAACCATGGCTTTAGTCTTATCCGCATTCATCGTCAAATTACCCTTTTCCAAGGTCTCTTGCCACTCTACCACCGTTTTCTTCATTTTTACCAGTAGTCACAAAATTATCTGCATATAGCAGCTTCAACAACTCTTAATTTCTGATCCTTTCACTTAATACATCTAAAACCGACAGAGATAAAAGCGGGCTTAATGCTGACCCCAGATGTAATCCAATACTAACTTCATAGGTGTCTGTTTCTCCAACAGCTGTTATCACTTTTGTCCTTGATGTTTTGTAAATCATCTCTACCTTTCTAACCAACTCCTCCGGGACTTTACTCTCCTTCAAGCACCTAAACATCACTTCTATTGGTATTCTGTCATAAGCCTTCTCTATATCTACACAAGCACAAAAGAGCTTCTAGTATCCCTCTAGTCTCTTTTCCTTTAACTGGCTTACTATAAAGATGAAATCTACACTTCGTCTCCCCCTCATAAATCCATACAGCTGATTCCCAATCTCTACACTTTCTCTCAATCACTCATCTAGTATCCTCTTTAACATTTTCAAACCCTGCTCTGTTTATTTAATTGCCATGTAGTTACTGTATTCCATGATGTCAACTTTCTGCTTAAATATCGATACCAAAATAAGGTCCTCCCGAAATCTAGGAATTAATCCCTCTTCCCATATTGCTCTCAATAAATCCAGCAACCATTCTACCTACTCTGTTGCTAGTATCTTGACAATTTCAATTTGAAACTCTGACAGGCCTGGTGTTTCAAACTTCTTCATTCTACTCAATGACAGTTTCACTTCTGTATTCTATATCTCCATCACTGGTCCCTCCACCATCTGTGCTTCTCCCAGCTCCTTTTTTCCATTTTCAGTATTTAATAGTTGCTCATAATACTCTCTTCAGCTTCACTTAATGTCATCATGCATACATGTTGCCCCAAATTCTGGCTTTGCATTTTCCTCAAGCTTGAAATATTATAGATATCCGTTTCGGCATCCTTTGTTCCTAGCCTATCATTTCACTGGTCTATTGCTCTTCCAATAGATACACCTACTTTTTGTTAACATACTAGATGGTATATATTACTAATCTATATTTGCCAATGGGGAAACGAGTATAAGGGAATGAACAACCTGGTGAAGTAACGAGAACTAGGTTTGATGAAGTCACTGGCAGCAGGGTGATGGATTGGGCTTAAGACAATAGACAAGATGTTTTTTTCGACTTCTACTCTCTCTGCTTGGTGGATGATCTTACTGGAATCATTATTGACCGGCAGGGGTCACTTGCCTTAGTTAGATAGGAACTGCGCATCTTAAGGAACAAGCTATCCTTTGATGAATTTAGCCAATGAATCTTCTATGGATTTAGTCAGTTTATGAAAAGCAAAACTGACAGAATGGGCCCTAGTCCCGGGTGAAGCCCGGTACTAATAATATCCTGTTTACATAAATACTAAATGAAAATAAAATATTGGTAATTGGAATATTAGAATCATGAAATTGATTTGGAAGTTAAAGCAAGTGGAAATGAATTTAGGGAAATATAGTATGGATATCTTTTCCCTAAGTGGAACACGTTGTAAGGAGATTGGTAAAAAAATCTTAAAACAAGGCAATACATATCTACTTAGGAAGAACTGATGGAGTTGGAGGAAAAGGTGTAGGAATGATAATTACACCAAGAGCAGAAACGGCTTTAACGGAATGGAGACCTGTAAATGGTAGATTGATACTTATAGTGCAATATGAGAAGGATAGTTTACTATGCACCAACAAATGATTTCCCGAAAAAAAGAGGAAAGCATATTATAAAGAACTGCAGAGTGTAATAGATAAGATTCTAGACAGAGAGATATGAAAATTTTGATTGGTAACGTCAATGCTGAAGTTGGAAGGAATACTCAAGGAATAGAGAATGTGATGGGTGTTGATGGTCTTGCCAAAGTTGCAAATTAATATGGAACACTTTTTATAAGTTTTTATTCAACAAACAATGTTGTTATCGGATGTACTCTTTCCAGCACAAAGACATCCACAAATATACATGGATTTCACCATGTGGCAGTTACAAAAATCAAATAGATGACATAGCTATTAATAAAGAAAGGAGATGCATATATTGGTAGTGATCACCAGCTCCTTAATGCCTCCCTGAAATCAAAACTAAAAACACCCAACATAGATGTAGATATAATACATAGGCTTGATACAACTAAGTATCAAGGACATGAGCATAGAGAAAAAATTGCAATTGAATGTAAGAACTAATTTGAAAGTTTTAGAGACTTTAAGACACTGAGCAGACAATTAATGAAGAATGGTGTGAAATCAAGAACATATTTCAGTCAGTAGTGAAATTTTGGAACATGCATTTACAAAGTAGCATCATGGATATCGAATGGTAATTGCGATACTATAAGAAGGAAATAAAGACAGAAACTAATTGTTGAAAGTTTCCGAAGAAGATATGAAAATTACAAGGGAGACCATTCAAATAATCCAAGTATTGATAATGATGTCAGAAGAAAATTCAGGAATTATTAAAGAAAATATTTTGACAGGAAAGCAGATTAGGGTGACAAAGCTATGAATTCAGGGAGAAGCTAGGGTGTAAGAACTGCTCTTAGAATTATCCATGAAATTTCTACAAGGGCACAAAAGTAGAAGCATATAATCATCAAAAAGAGAGATGGATCTGTTGTAACAACAGAGGATGAAGACAGGCAACATTGAATGGAACCCTTTAGCGAGCTCATGAAGAGATGTGAAGAGAATAATTTGATTAATATACCTGAAACTGGAGAAGATTTTGAATAAAATCGGTGTGTTTAAAGTCGAAGCTATCATTAAAAAACTCAAGAGAGGGAAAGCCCTGGACACGAAGGAATAACTGTTTAGATAATTTTGTCCCCAAATGAAGTGGCTCCCAGAATACTTACAAGATTATATTTTAGAATATGGCATGTAGAGGCAAAAAAAATTGGTGAAAATGGCAAATAATGAGATCTGACTAATTGCAATAATCAAAGTAGCATCATACTTACATCAGTTGTCATAAAAGTATATAGTATGCTCATTC
>NC_090741.1:3687090-3699590 GCF_036898095.1 Palaemon carinicauda | reverse complement strand
TGAGAGGGAATATCCTTATCGGTTAAAAAACCAACACCTTTTGTTGATCTTCAAACTGTCTGTTCTTACTTTACATAACAAATCTTTTCTTCATTTTATTCGGCTCGTTTTCAGGTTTTTGAGGGAAAGTTTTCTTATCTCGCCATTCCTTTTCCCCTGTCTGTTTTTACTTTACATATCAAACCTTTCCTTCATTTTCCTTGACTCGTTTTCATGTTTTCAATTAAAAGATTTCATATCTCGCCATTTCTTTACTTCAAATTCTTGACATATTCTCCACCTGTATCCTTTCGATCTTTCCATTTTCTGTCAACGTTTTAATTGGTCCCCTTACTTCTCGTCCAAACATCACCTCATTTGGGCTATATTACCTGCATTTTTGATAAGCATTACATAAATCAAATAACATCAAAGGTAGTCCAATGGTCAATTCATTTCCTCTTTCATTAACATACGCTTAAGAGTTTGATGAAACCGCTTTAATGCACCCTGGGCCTCCAGTTAATAGGCAGTAGACAGTTGTTGGCTCACATCCAATAGTTTCATCACGTCCTGAAACAATCTTGATATGAAATCTGTTCCTTGGTCACTTTGAATGATTTCCGTAATGTAAAACTTGGTAAAAAAATCTAGTAACTTCTCGGCAATTACTTTGGCACTTATGTTCCTGACGGGTATGGCTTCTTGGTATTTTGTGACTTGATACATCAAAGTTAGCATATATTAGTGGCCTTTCTTTGTTCTTGGTAACGACTCAACAATGTCAGTCATCACCTTGCTGAAAGGTTCTCCTCATGCTTAAATCGGGTGTAAGAGAGCCTTCTTGATGTATTTGTTAGGCTTTCCAGCCATCTGACAAACGTGACATGCACGACAAAACTGGCTCATATCCTTATGCCTGCCAGGCTAGAGAAAGTGTCTGATAACGTTCTCTGTCGTCTTTATCATTTCCATACGTCCCGTCTCATGTGCTACAGTAATCACCTGTTTTTTCTGCGGCGTGAAAATCTGTATCTGATGGTATATGCCCCATTAAGCACTCACAGAGATATCGGTAGGTATATGCTTCCTCATAAGCAATCCATCCTTGAAGTAATAACAGGTGGGAGACCGCTGCCCCTCCGTCTCATCCACCAAATGGTAAAATAATTCTGTTAACGTTACATCCTTCTGTTGCCGACCTATCGGCCTTTTCCGCCTCACTTGTCTTACTTCTAATGCTAAGTTTATTATTTCTTCCAGGTTCATTACTTCCTTGTCTTCCTTTTCATTCCTTTGTCGGTCCTCTTCTTTTGGGCTCTCGGGAGCTCCCCTCTCGCGTACTATCATGGGAAATCTCTTCCGCCATAAATAAATCCTCCAAGTTCATCGTTCCTTCGGTTTCTCTGTCCTCTTCTGCCGCCACTCTCTTCATCATACTCATAGTCGTCGCACTACTAGGAAACAAATACGGGTACTCCTCGAGTTCATTCGAGGACTGTACTTCAGCTCCACCTCATTTCCCAGTATGACTTCTATTCCTTGGACAGCCAATGAATGCTTTACCGCAATATCCAAATGACCTGTCACCAACTCGAATGACAGTTTCAATTGACAAATAGGGGTAACTTTCTCACCTACTATTCCCTTTAAAATGATAGAATCTCCTATGAGAGACTGTTCCACCACACTGTGATTACATTCCGTGTCGCCCAATACCCTGGCCGGCATCTGCTCGCTCCCATCCAGAGAGTCTAACATACCTTCATAAATATATGGTTTAAAGTCATCCACGCTTTTTGAGGTTGCCCTATTCATCATGTAAACGTTAACTGATTTATTTTCCTTGTCAACCTTTCCCGTTTGATTCTTCGTCTTCGTATTCTATGGAATTGAAATACCCTTAACCACTTGGGCGACTGCTTTCAATTGGTTTCACCAACTATCTTTACTAATATGGTCTTTTTTGCCACACTTATAACAGACGATATAAATTTTTTGCAAGTCTTTCATAGCATGTAAAGAAATATGATTTGACAATTGCTGTTGTGGTAATATCACATGCTGCTTTGGAATAGTACCAGTGCTACTTCCAGAGTAACTATTGAACTAGTTCCCATATTTATTACTGAACTAGTTTCCATCGTTTGGTGAATACTTAACACTTGGTCGGAGCGAGGGGTTAAACTTCAAACTCAAGGTGTGTTTACGACTGATAATATAATCTTCACCCAGTGAAGTGGATCTATCCAGTTTTTTCACCTCTCTCTCTCTCTCTCTCTCTCTCTCTCTCTCTCTCTCTCTCTCTCTCTCTCTCTCTCTCTCTCTCGTACATTCAAATATGTTCAGGAATTTATCGTTAAGATTATTTCAGCCCTATCAGTTCTTCCAAATCAGCCATATCTCTCACTTTGGCAGCCTTTATCCATCTCTCTAAACATGGTCGTACATTATAAGCATAATCCAGGAAAATAATTTTTTCGTTTTTTATTAAATTTCAGAATCCTTCATTATAATATTAAGGGGTCATCTAATGCACTTGCAGCACGCTCCTCTAAATTTCTTGATACTCCTTCCTCTAGTTCTTAGAGAAGGCAAGTTACGCATTGCGTTCTTTTTCAATAAGGACAATCTGTAATAACACAGGCCATTTATCTTCTGGCCATTCCATCGTCGACGAAACCGTTTTAAAATGACGAAAGAACTCATAGGGAGATTCTTCCGTGAATTTCGGGATCAACTTCTTTGCCTTCGCCATATCAAACACGGGATCGTGCATACCAGGGGTCACACCTATGTGAGTTGATGGTAACCTTGCACGAGTATTCAACAGTTCCAATTACCTTGCATCTCTTGCAATTTCTCCTGCCTCTTCTCTCTCTCTTTCTTCTAATTCCCTTGAATGTCTTGCTATTTCTCTTGCCTCTTATATCTCTCTTTCTTCCCGTTCCTCCCATTCTGCCATCATCTTCAACTTAATCAAATTCTCTTCAGTTGTAAATCGTCTAATATCACTCTGTATATTCATTTATGTTTGCATCCGTTCAGTTTTTGGGTCAACTGGTACTTGCTTCTCAATGAATTCTGCTTCAGCCTTCTCGAAAACGTCGCGAGCCGTATCTTCTTCTGACAACTTTCCTGAGTTTATCAGCGCTTTTAAGGCTAGACACTTGATTTGGGCTTTAATCATTCCACTAGTTGCATGGACACAGCATGCTATTAAAATAGTGAGTGACTGAGCTTCAGTTACATTATCTTTCGCCAATTCCTGAACAATTGAGTTTTCCCAAAACTCCTGTACATTCAACTGAGCCATCTCTTACTTAAAAATAAAGTATACTCTCCAAAAAATATAGCCTAACAATACATGGAATCCTATCAACACTAAACTGGTCAAAACTAGAATCAAAACACGGAACTGATATACCCAATATTAAAATCAGAATCACTCTATCCCGGGGTCTGGGCACCAAAGGTATATATATTACGACTAGCGAATTACGTAAACTCCCAAGCTCCAAATTCACCTGCTTTGTTTTACATAAATCTGATATATACGAGAATACCTCCGATCCCTAAGAATATTATACTCCCAGATGTTAATATACATACATACACACACACACACACACACACATATATATGTATATATATATATATATATATATATATATATATATATATATATTGTAAGGAAATTTTCCTTATTAACGTAAATAATTTAAAAGGATCAAGAAAATAAATTTTCCAGTGGTCATGGTGCCATCTGTTGGTTGCGCTCATAGCCAGGTATGTCATACGTGTGTATTTTTGTTTTTCATATCCGTGGTGGGAGAGAGGAGGAGCCAAGAGGCAGTTAGCAAGACTGTTTACCTTGAAAGGTAAATTTGTTATGTACGTCAGTGTTCCACGAATTCGTCTGCAGAGGACACTCTTTCCTGCTTCAAGTGGTGGTGGAGTGACTTAGAGATGGACAGCAACCATTGGCTAATACCAAAGCTCCTGTTAGTCTAGGGACAGACTCGTTTTGACCACTTCGAAGCCTGCAGACGTGACACTGCCGTTCAGTTTTGCCTTGGGGTAAGAATAAAATTGTGTAGTTTCCCTTGCTGAACGATTTTTGGAAAGCCTGAAGTGTTTTCATCGGTGTGTGGCTGCCGCTGGTACCAGTAATTATGTGATCATTCAAGCATAACATTGCGTTAATGGTTTGGATCTCGACGGGTTCGTCCTTCAAACCTGATTCTGTGACAAAGACCTGGTGCAAGAGAACTTACATCATCCCACGGAAATTAATCTATTGTTAAATGTATGTAATTAGTTAGGGTTTATTAATTTTTATTGTCTCCAGTATATTCCTTTTACTTTCCTATCACCGTATGTATAGTTTGTGTGTGGGTGCATCATTGATGGTTGGTTTCTTTGTCTCTTTCTTTTATTTTTCCGGTGTGCTAGAGTTTGTTTGGGTCCTAGATGCCTTTTTGTAATGCGAATGGTTTATTTCCTTCCTGGCTGGAGATTTATTTTCATTTGAGGAGAATTAAGTTTATGTAATAAACAGGAATTTGAATTTGATTAAGAGTCTTTGTTTTGAACCTTTCCTTCTCGGTGGATTTTGATACGTCAATGTCTAGTTCTAGCTGGCTGAATACAAAGAACCTGTGACATAAATGGTGACCTTGCCAGGATCCTGTTGAATTCTTTTCTCAGGATCCCTAGAATATTGACATTGCCGTGTTGGAATCTTCAGTAGAGGATTGGTTGTTCAGATATTTTGATAGTTAATTAGGTTTAAAACTTTGATAAAATGAGTGAGTCTGAGCTTACGATGACTGAGATTAATGTATCGGAATTTTTGGGTAGGGGTGACTGGGAGGCTAGGCTTGGTGATTTAAGTAAAGGTCAGTTGTTTACACTAGCAGAGCATTTCAAGTTAGTTGTATCTCCTGGTGTTAAGAAAGGAACTCTGTTGCTACAGGTAGCGAGAGCGATAAGGGGTGGTGCTATGGGTGCGACTTCGGACGAAGTAGGATTAATGCAAGATAGGTTAGCATTACAGAAATTGGAGGTGGAAAAGTTGAAATTGCAGTTTCAGATGGGAGAGATGGAGATGGCCAATAGGGAAAAGGAAAGGGAAATGGAGAAGGTTAGATTAGAACATGAGAGGGAACAGGAAATGGCTAGATTGGAACAGGAAAAGGCTAGATTGGAACAGGAGAGGCAATTGGAGTTTGTTCGAATGGAACATGAATTGCAGGTTCTTCGTTTAAAACAAACTGGACCGGAAGACCACTTTAACATTAGTCATGCTATTAAGCTAGTCCCTGTGTTTAACGAAGCTGATGTGGCTGAATTCTTCTCTGCTTTTGAGAAGTTGGCAAGAAAGTTAGGTTGGCCTGAGACCATGTGGACTACCCTAATTCAGTGCAGGTTGGTTGGGAAAGCACAAAAAGTGTATGCAGCATTGAGTGAAGAGGTAAGTGCAGATTATAGTAAGGTGAGAGAGATTGTATTAAAAGCTTATGAGCTTGTGCCAGAAGCCTACCGCCAGAGATTTCGTAATCTAAGAAAGGTTCCAAATGATACTTATGTAGAGTTTACTAGAGCTAAAGAATTAGCATTTGATGAATGGTTGAAATCAAAAGGGGTTGATGATTTTGCAGGGATAAGGGAAATAATCCTTATTGAAGAGTTCAAGAATAATGTAGGGCATGAACTGAAGATACATTTAGAAGACTTAAAGTTAGATACTGTGGGAGCAGTTGCAGTGGCAGCCGATGAGTACGCACTATCACACAAGTCTGTGTTTAAGTTTGCTGATAAGCAAAGTAGGTGGGATAAGGATAGGAGGTTTGAAAAGACTCCGGAGCAGGGAGCGAAATCCTCTAAATCCAGTTCTCCTGGAAGAAAGGTTCAGTCTTTTCCAAAGACAAGTGAAAGGGATGTAATGTGTTATTTTTGTAAAAAGAAGGGCCATATTAGGTCAGAAAGTTCTGCCTGGAAGGGGCAGGGGAGTTCCAAGAAGCCTGTAGGTCTACTTGGGAGAACTTCTGGGGGTGTATCCTGTGAGTTTGGTGAGTTTGGTAACTTTGGAAAATACGTCTCTAGTGGTGAAGTGTTCACAAAGGACCAGGATGGTTTTGGGAGACGGGTAAATGTATTGCGGGATACTGGTGCTGCCCAGTCGTTGATTTTGAGATCGGCGTTGCCTGACAATTTTGTAGAGGAGCAGCTAGAGTATGTGTTGTTGGGTGGCTTCCCAAACACGGTGGTGGCGTGTCCTCTGGCCGAGTTTTGGTTAAACTCGGATTGGGTCAAGGGCCCGTTGAAGTTGGCAATTGCAGATGAACTACCAGTGAACGGCGTGCAGGTTGTGATAGCCAATGATACTGAGTCGGATACGGGGAGTAGTTGTCCGGTAGTGCAATGTAACGGTGTCACTCAGATTGGTGAGAGTAGTCCTACGATGGCTATTACTCGTTCTACAGTCCAGTCTCCTAGTGTTGAGGATGAGGATTTGGGTCTAGATAGGCTTGAAGGACTGGTAGAGGGAGTTTCTGATGTGAAAGTTCCTAGTCTGGTATCTAAGTGGGATGATACTGTAGGATGGGATAGGAACTCACTAAGTATTGCTCAGAAGGAAGAGTTTAATGAAGAGGGGGAAGGAGAGGTTAGCTCAGATTTGACGAGACCTAAGATGAAATGGGAAGATGGTATCCTGTATTGGTTTAGTCGTTTCAAAAGATCGCCAACTGAGATGTGGGAGGTAAGGAAGCAGATAGTAGTTCCTCTTGAATATCGGGGCAAAATCTTGTGGTTTGCACATGAAGATTTACTTGCTGGTCATTTTGGAGTAAGCAAAACTTTTAGGAAAGTTGCTGAGCATTTCTTTTGGCCAAGAATGAAGGCAGAGGTGAAGAGGTATGTTAATTCTTGTACTAAGTGTCAAATGGTTGGTAAACCAAATCAGAGAATTGCTAAAGCCCCTTTACAACCCATTCCAGTGGTTGAAGAACCATTTAAAGAGATATTGATAGATATTGTGGGGCCATTGCCAAAGACTAGCAGTGGTTTTCAGTATATACTGACAATAATGGATAGAATGTCCAGGTACCCCGAAGCTGTACCCTTAAGGAGTATTCACAGTAAGAAAGTAATCGAAGCACTTATTGGTTTCTTTACTAGGTTTGGATTGCCGAAATCGGTTCAGTCTGACTGTGGTAGTAATTTTATGAGTAAAGAATTTGCTAAACAGATGAAAGAGTTCAAAATTAATCATGTAACTTCATCACCATACCACCCAGAGAGCCAGGGTCAGATTGAACGATTTCATAAAACTTTGAAGTCCATGCTAAAGAAATATTGTGGGGAAGATCCAAGGAACTGGGATAAGGCGATACCTTATTTATTGTTTGCATTTAGGTCTGTACCGAGTGATATGATGGGATTTTCTCCATTTGAGCTTGTATTTGGTCACAAGGTAAGAGGTCCTTTGGATGTTGTTAAGGAAAGTTGGGAAAATAGTAATCCAAAAGTTAGCCTGGTACAATTTCTAAAAGAATCTAGGGAAAAGCTTTATAAGTTTTGGGAGTTTGCTAAGGAGAACTTGAAAGTTGGGCAAGGTAAAATGAAAAAGAATTTTGACATCAAAGCTAGGAGAAGGGTATTTGAAGTTGGGGATAAAGTTTTAGTTTTATTACCTACCCCTGGTAATCCCCTAGGAGCCAAGTTTTCAGGACCATGGAAGATAGCTAAGAGGGTAAGTAGCTTGAATTATCTGGTGGAGACCCCAAGTAGAAGACAAAAACACCAGCTTTGTCATGTTAACATGTTGAAACCCTATTATGAAAGAGTAGCAAAGAAGCTATTGTTGTTGTTGGGGAAAGTAGAAATGGAAAGAGAATGTTTGGAAATAGAAGGTAAGTGGCCTAAAGGTAATAGCGATGTATTAAATAACTTGCCAAATATGTTGTCTCACTTAGATGGGGATCAAATTGAGTCCATCTTAAATTTGATAGAAGTGTATCCAGATTTATTTAAGGACACCCCAGGTTGTACGGCTGTGATACAGCATGATGTGGAGGTTAGAGGGGCTAAACCGATAAAACAGGCACCTTATAAAACTAATCCATTGAAAAGGGAAGTAATCAAAACAGAGGTAGAGTACATGTTGCAGCATAATCTGATAGAAAGTAGTTACAGTCCATGGAGTTCACCTGTGGTGTTGGTGAAGAAGGAGAATGGTCAGTATAGAATGTGCATAGATTACCGCAAGGTTAATGCGGTTACAGAGACTGACAGTTTTCCTTTGCCCCGGGTAGAGGACTGCATCAATGATGTAGGTAAGGCAAAATTTATCAGTAAGTTCGACCTTCTAAAGGGGTACTGGCAAGTACCATTGACACCCAGAGCTAAGGATATCTCTGCTTTTGTGACCAGTGAGGGATTATTTGCCTGCAACGTGATGCCTTTTGGCATGAAAAATGCATCTGCTACATTTCAGAGACTAATGAACAACTTGGTAGGTTCTCTAGAGGGTGTGGTAGTGTACATTGATGACATTGTGGTATATAGCGATGACTGGGACACCCATATTCAAAGAATACTTAAGTTATTTGAAAAACTTAGCCAGGCAGGGCTGGTTATCAATCTTGCCAAATGTGAGATAGCCAAGGCTAGTGTATTGTATCTTGGTCATGAAATAGGTCATGGGAAGATTGTCCCGAAAGATGCAAACGTCAGAGCCATTTTAGAGTTTCCTGTGCCTTATGACAAAAGGTCTGTTCGTAGATTTCTTGGCATGGTAGGATACTACAGGAGATTTGTGATAAATTTTGCCACAATTTCTAATCCTCTTACTAATTTATTGTGGAAAGAAGTAAAGTTTGAGTGGAATGAAGAGTGTCAGAGGTCATTTGACAAATTGAAGGCAGTTCTAACTAACTATCCTGTCTTGAGAGCTCCAGATTTTCAGGAACCATTTAGGTCGATGCAAGTGACTATGGAATAGGTGCTGTGCTATCTCAAGTTGAGGAACAGGTAGAGTATCCTGTTGCCTTTTTCTCTAAAAAGCTTAATGAAGCTCAACGCAAGTACTCCACCATAGAGAAGGAGGCCTTAAGCCTGAAAACAGCTCTAGAACATTTTGAAATTTATTTAACAAATGTTCCTACACCTGTAGTGGTCAAGACAGACCACAGTCCTTTATTATTTTTAAACAGGTTTAAGAATAAGAACCAGAGGCTGATGAGGTGGAGTCTGATATTACAAGAGTGGGATTTGGATATCCAACATGTTCCAGGGAGAAAGAATGTGGTGCCAGACACACTTTCTAGATAATCATAAATTGTTTGGCACGAATGTTAATTTTTTTTTCTTTACTTTTCAGAATTAAATGTCTTTTTTTCCATTTAATTTGAATTTAATGTTTTTTGTAGTTATTCAATATAAGACTTATTAATCTATATTCAGATTTGTTTGCTTTATTTCCATTCATAATTTAGTTCCGTGCTTTGATTTTTGTTGCACAAAAATTTTTTTAAGGATGGGGGTGTAAGGAAATTTTCCTTATTAAAGTAAATAATTTAAAAGGATTAAGAAAATAAATTTTCCAGTGGTCATGGTGCCATCTGTTGGTTGCGCTCGTAGCCAGGTATGTCATACGTGTGTATTTTTGTTTTTCATATCCGTGGTGGGAGAGAGGAGGAGCCAAGAGGCAGTTAGCAAGACTGTTTACCTTGAAAGGTAAATTTGTTATGTACGTCAGTGTTCCACGAATTCGTCTGCAGAGGACACTCTTTCCTGCTTCAAGTGGTGGTGGAGTGACTTAGAGATGGACAGCAACCATTGGCTAATACCAAAGCTCCTGTTAGTCTAGGGACAGACTCGTTTTGACCACTTCGAAGCCTGCAGACGTGACACTGCCGTTCAGTTTTGCCTTGGGGTAAGAATAAAATTGTGTAGTTTCCCTTGCTGAACGATTTTTGGAAAGCCTGAAGTGTTTTCATCGGTGTGTGGCTGCCGCTGGTACCAGTAATTATGTGATCATTCAAGCATAACATTACGTTAATGGTTTGGATCTCGACGGGTTCGTCCTTCAAACCTGATTCTGTGACAAAGACCTGGTGCAAGAGAACTTACATCATCCCACGGAAATTAAGCTATTGTTAAATGTATGTAATTAGTTAGGGTTTATTAATTTTTATTGTCTCCAGTCTATTCCTTTTACTTTCCTATCACCGTATGTATAGTTTGTGTGTGGGTGCATCATTGATGGTTGGTTTCTTTGTCTCTTTCTTTTATTTTTCCGGTGTGCTAGAGTTTGTTTGGGTCCTAGATGCCTTTTTGTAATGCGAATGGTTTATTTCCTTCCTGGCTGGAGATTTATTTTCATTTGAGGAGAATTAAGTTTATGTAATAAACAGGAATTTGAATTTGATTAAGAGTCTTTGTTTTGAACCTTTCCTTCTCGGTGGATTTTGATACGTCAATGTCTAGTTCTAGCTGGCTGAATACAAAGAACCTGTGACATATATATATATATATATATATATATATATATATATATATATATATATATATATATATATATATATATATATATATATATATATATATATATATATATATATATATATATATATATATGTGTGTGTGTATATATTCGTGTGTATATATATATATATATATATATATATATATATATATATATATATATATATATATATATATATATATATATTAGTGTGTATAAATATATATATATATATATATATATATATATATATATATATATATATATATATATATATATATATATATATATATATATATATATATATATATATAGTATATTGAATAGCTAAAGGTTTTTCCACTTTACACTAAAAACAAAAGTGATTCATTACTTTACCTATGAAGGGAACTTCTTTAATCAACCTCTTACTTTGGTTTTAATTAAGAGATGGAACAGTGTGATAATGACCCTGATGGAGAACAGGCTGACCAAGACAGTGACAATGAAGAACTTTTCAGTGATAATGAAGATTATATTAATATGAACATTGAGACTTTTGGCAGTCATGATAATATTGCAAGTTAATACATTTTTTGGCCTGCGTGTTATAGCAACTCGTTATCAGATATTCTATCTATATATATATATATATATATATATATATATATATATATATATATATATATATATATATATATATATATATATATATATATGTGTGTGTGTGTGTAATGCATATTCTGATAATACCAAGTGAAGATACCAATGGAATTATACATAGACTTTATTTCGGGACTCATTGGAACATATAAGGCTTTTACCATAACAGAAAGGCAGAGAAAACAAAGAGGTGTCGAACTGGAATTTCACATTATTCTCATTTAAAAAAATAATTTTTTCAATATTTTCGTTTTATTTGTGGAAAGGGTTAATAATGTTACACTCTAGTTAATTATTTGTTTTAGATTTAAAAACTACCTATTCATGTACACTTTCTTTGAAGCAAAGTAGAATCCAAAATATTTATTTAGTTAGGTGCAGGATGGTTAACAAATTGGATGGGCCCGAATTTTGACTAGTGCCCCATTAACGTGACCTTTTGACCTCTGATGACGTCATCAATGTCATGACCGAATAAGTGATGGGTTCTTGTGAGAGTGCTGTTCATACCCTTTCCAATGATACCTAGTTTGTACCTGTAACTAATTTATTTCTTTACGAAAAGGTCCTTTATATTTCCCCTACCCCTAACTTTTACATCTCAAGAAATCCAAGATGGCGGACAAATAGACGGCTAAACGACCCACATGGGACATTTTTTTGAATGGGAACAAAGGGGATTCTGTTCTCAGACACCCCATGGATTGCAAAAATGCAAGTTAAAAAAATGTATCATGGGGGTGCATGGGAACCCTATCCTCCTACTACACTATTATCCGTCGTCACTGTGCGGCCACTTCTCTGAAAAGGTGCCACAAGATCAGACGTAATAACTTCTCCAAGCGTCGATCCTCTTGGTATCTGGACAGTGTCCTCCCCCAAGTAGGCAATCGCATTACACATGTAATGGGTATCGGCATCACACGCCAATAAAATCTTGATACCATACCTAGAAGAAGGGAAATGGAATTAGTAACTAATAAAGGTAAAAAGATAAAAAAAAATACACAATATACAATTATATTACTAATCAATATAGTAATAATAATAACAACAACAACAATAATAATAATAATAATGATAATAATAATAATAATAATAATAATAATAAATATACAAGAAAAACATTTACAAATACGAAAGATAAATTATCAGTTATATAAATGAACAAGTTATACATAGAGATAGAATAGATGATATATTATAATTTAGATACATAAATCATATAGCAAGTTCTTTACTTCACAGAATAGATATATATATATATATATATATATATATATATATATATATATATATATATATATATATATATATATATATAAAATTTTTTATAAATACAAAA
>NC_090741.1:3679759-3686590 GCF_036898095.1 Palaemon carinicauda | reverse complement strand
AAATGCATCTCATGGTTCGGGATTGCTTAAGGTCGTGCACTGTTTCCCCAAGGGTCGAGGATTACCCTAGCTGAAAACGAAAGAACATACCTTGTGAAATTTAACTACACTTATGATTAATAACAATTCGTAAAGACTTAATTAAATATGCACTTAAACAATTTTAGATACACTTTTAAAGATAAGAATTTTAAAGATTAACACATTTCACAAAACTGATAACAATATTCCATATAAACACAAGCAGTTAATCCACTTACTGCACGGCTAGGTGATTATAACGTGACTAAAGAAAATACAAAATTTATCTTTCAAAGTCTGTTATGAAACTGAAAATACAAGGATAAAATCGTTAACAGAAACTTCGCAAATACGGTAACTTCAAAACCAATCAATAGATGGCGTTACTAACATGAAATTCCCTTACAAAACCCCCCATTAAGCCTTTTATATATAAAAGGTAAATAACATGGAATTTCATAGAAAAGACAAAATACCTTAACCTCTACTTAACAAATCAGCAAATATATTATTGGTACCCTTCACATGAACAACAGAGAAAGAATAAACTTGTAATGCCAAAGACCAACGCATTAGTCTATCATTACTAGACTTTGAAGTCTCTAAATACATGAGTGGCTTATGATCACTTTCCAAGATGAATTTTCTCCCCATTAAGTAGTACTCAAACTTCTTTATTCCCCATACTATGGCCAAGCATTCTCGCTCGATAGCTGCATATCGAGTCTCGGGGGGAAGAAGTTTCTTGCTTGCGAATGCTACTGGATAAGGTTCACCGTCTATATACTGCAGCAAAACTGCTCCTAGACCTGTAGACGATGCATCCGTTCTTAAACAGAAAATGTTATTTAGATCAGGCACCTGAAGAATCGGAGGAGAAGTTAAACAAGATTTCAGTTCATTAAATTTGCACAATGCATCTTCATCAAAATTAAATTTTTCTGAACTACCCTTCTTCAAAAACTTTGTAAGATGAATTAGTTTATCTGACAAATTTGGAATAAATCTACCATAAAAATTTACAGATCCAATAAAGCTTCGTAACTGTTTCTTGGTAGTGGGAGCAGGCATATCCAAAATAGCTGTAATTTTATCCTGTTGAGGAAAAATACCCCTTCTGTTGATTACATATCCTAAATATTGTATCTCTTCATAACCGAGGAAACACTTTCCTGGTTTAGCAGTTAATCCCGCTTCTTGCAGTCGCAATATGACTGTTTCCAAATCTGCCATATGAATTTTCCAGTCTTTGGATACAATAAAGATATTATCAAAATAGCAAACTACGAAAGAAAGACCTTTCAATACTTGCCTCATTAATCTAATATACGTCGCACAAGCTGTGCTTAGGCCAAAAGGTAATCTTACATATTGCATTAGTCCAAGATTAGTTGAAAAGGCTGTATACTTGCGACTTTCTGGTGTTAGAGGAATCTGATTATATGCTTTGCAGATATCAAGTTCTGTAATGTACATAAAATCTGCAAACTTATGAAGATCTTGCTCAAAGCTTGGCATGGGCTCACAATCAAAATCTGTAATTGCATTTAAAGTTCTAAAATCAACAACCAATCTGTAGTTACCTTCTTTCTTTTTGACAAGCAATGCAGGAGATGAATAATTAGAAGATGATTGCTCTATTATTCCAAGATCAAGCAAACTTTGTACTTCGTCATCGAAATCCTTAGTTAAATGAGCTGGAATTGGATAATATTTACGAACAAAGGGTTCAGTAGTCTTAATCTTAATATTATGCTCTTGTAAAGAAGTTTTACCTGGTTTATCTGAAAATACATGTTTGTACTTCTGACATAAGTTACGAAGATCATCTTTCTGTACAGCTGAAAGATTAGGGTTTATGTTGCATGTACTCTGATTGGTATCCACAGTTTCAATTTTCAGATAATCATCCTCATCAGCATTAATAACAGCAACTTTGTTAACATGAACAGTGTTTATCATTCCAGTCATATCTTCATCTGCTACATGTAACATATTAACATTCTCTCTACGGTAATATTTCTTCATAAGATTGATATGATAGTCTCTTCTTACCTTCTACGTTTACCCAGTAGTCAACTGGACCATGCTTATCAATTATCTTGTATGGACCTCTCCACGAGAACTGCAATTTACCTTGTTTTTCTGGAATAAGCAAAAGTACTTCATCATCAGCTTTAAATCGGCGCTTACTACTCTTCAAATCAAAATAAGACTTATATGTACTGGAAGATATATTCATGTTTTGAACAGCCAAATCAGAAACATCGGACAACTTTTCACGTAGTTCCAAAACAAAAGAATAAAGATCAGTTTCCCCTGTAGACATATCCGAATTTGTCCATAGTTCCTTCAATATTGTCAAGGGACCTCTCACTTGACGGCCATATAAAATCTCAAATCGTGAGAAACCTGTTGTATCACTTGGGATTTCCCTCATGGCGAACAGTGCTGCTGGAAGGAAACGATGCTATTGATTATGTTTTAACTCACATATTTTCTTCAATATACTCTTTAAAATCTGGTGTTGCCTTTCTATTCTTCCATTGGCAGCAGGATGATAGGGGGTACTGAAAAGAGGTTTGACTCCTAATAACTTGTGTACTTGCAACATAAGTTCTGATCGAAATTGTGGTCCTCTGTCAGAAAGAATTTCTTTCGGCACTCCCACTCTGGAAAAAATAGATATTAAGGCTTCTGCAATGTCTTCAGATGTTATGTTCTTCAAAGCGACTGCTTCCGGGAAGCTTGAAGCATAATCTACCATAGTCAGAATATATCTATGCCCTGCTTCACTAGGAGGAGAAATCGGGCCCACTAAGTCAATAGCTACTCTATAAAATGGCGTAGAGATCACTGGTAATTTAACCATCTGAGCCTTCTTTACTTTTCTAACAAGAGAAGATTTTTGGCACACATCACAAGATTCGCAATATTTATATATGTCAGACGTCATACCCTGCCACCAGAAAATTTCATTAATCTTATTAAAGGTTTTCCTATGAGAAAAATGTCCACTTACCGGAATATCATGTGCAAGGCGCAAAACTAATTTTATGCATTTAACTGGTACAACCAACTGTTCCTTTCCCAGTAACTGAGGCTTTTTACATTTCTGTAATTTCCTGTAGAGAAGTCCATTTCTCATCACGAACTCTTACTGCAAACCATTCTTGCAACATTTGACATCTCCAGACTGACTCATTTCTCTTGCATATTTCAAAGCCTCGCAATTCTGCTGTTCTCTAAGAAAAGATTCATGATCAATGGATATATCAAATGGTTCTGGTAAAGAAAGAGGGGTGAACAATATTTCTCCTTTTTACCTGTGCTCTTGTTACGGCATTTACGTCTATGGAAGAATCCGTATTTTTCAGAGGAAACAAATTATGGTCCTGTACACCTGGAATATTGCCTAATAAGACAGTACAGTACTTTATTGGAGCCCGAACAGCATTAACCCAACCTGTAAAGAGATTACATTTCAAATAAATCTTGACAATAGGGAATCTGTCCTTCCTACCCAAATAATCAATAAGAGTAGAATATGAACAATTTGTTCCAGGATCAGGAATCAAATCCTCTGATACCACTACTCCTGTACAACCTGTATCTCTAAGTATTGTAGATACTGTAACACCATTAACTGTTCCACATACCATAGGTCCACATACTCCAGTGTTATCCAGAACTTGTCCTATCTCAAGAGAAGATTCAGATTTCTTTTTGGGTACCTTGTTAGGACAGTTTCTCGAAATATGTCCACTCTGACCACAACCGTAACATGCAATCTTACCAGGACGGGACGAACTAGTTTTCTCTGGTTTCTTACTCATACTGATCTTATCACTGGAACTAGATAAATTCGCATTATGCCTAAAGGACTTCTGCTCATCTTTAGGATAACATTTGTGTGCTGAAGCATATGTGTCTGCCAATGATAAATAATCCTCTGGAGTTCTAGGTTTACGCTCCTTAAGGAAAAGACGCATTTCCTTGGGTAAAGTAGACATGAACTGATCACAGACTATAATGTTTCTCAAATCTTCGTAGTCTTTCGTTATCCTAAGACTATTTATCCACAAGTCAAAATTTCGAAATAATATATTCAAATATTGTTCATATGTGCTCTTGGAATCCATTTTTGCAGTTTTAAACGCTGTCCTGTACCAGTCACTAGTCTTCTTGAATCCTTTCAAAAGAGCTTCCTTCAATGATGCATAGTCACTTGTAACATCATCTGAGAGCGAGGTGTAGATAACTAATGCCTTACCTCTTAAAAGTGAAGCCAACTGAACTGACCAAGAGTCCCGTTCCCAGTTGAGAGAAACTGCTACCTTTTCAAACCTTACTAGGTATGCGGTGATATCATCAGTATCACAAAATGGAAGAGGTCTAGTAGTATCCACAGCAACTGTTACATGGCTAGGGTTAGATGTTGCTCCTCTGATCTTTTGCAATTCAAGTTCATGTGCCCTCTGCTTTTCATTTTCTTCCCTCTGCTTTTCATTTTCTTGGTATTTAATCATCAAAGCCCTTTCTTCTCTTTCAGCATGCCTTCTATCACGCTCATCACTATCTTTGATTTTCTTCTCTATAAAGTTCAAAAGAGCTTCATCCGAGAGTCCCATGGACAAACCTTCATCCTTCCAGAATTTATAAAATTCCATTTAAAATTATCCAGTTTTTAACCATTGCCTACAAACAACTTAATTTAAGAAACATTAAAGATACCTGTTACACAATGACAATAAGCGGGAACTGAATTGTACTAGAAATAATTATTATGAATAAAGGACAATCACACACTTTCATTAAATGACAGTAACCATTCACCAAGCATCAAGATTCAACAATAAAGTTAATAAAAATAAATATGAATTACAAAACAATAACTTTAAAATTGTCAAACCAGTATATCTAGAGTCAACTGGACTCTTACGTAACAACTATGTTACCAGACACTGTTTTAAGAATTCGGTTTACATTCCATTAACTATCGGAAGTCTCCCACTTGCGACCTTCCAGCCGTATTCTTAAAATGCCCATATACTCGAAATAAATTTCAGCCCCTCCAATTAATTGCACTTTTATGTGTTGTAATAGAAAATAAATTACTATCACCAAACCAATCACAAAGTAACGCAGGCCAGTATTAACAAGGAAATATTTGAATTAGCCCTGGTGAGCACACCACTTAATGTCAGGGAATTCCTTAGACAT
The DNA here is from genome assembly GCF_036898095.1 of Palaemon carinicauda. Taxonomy (NCBI): domain Eukaryota; kingdom Metazoa; phylum Arthropoda; class Malacostraca; order Decapoda; family Palaemonidae; genus Palaemon; species Palaemon carinicauda. The sequence continues at coordinate 3,681,346 of NC_090741.1, read as the reverse complement.
TTTTCCCTGGTAAAGATAGCACTGCTTATTTGTGATTAGGTATGGTAAAACCAATACAGAAATTTAGAAACAAAGTTTAATTACAATTTATAATTTATTAACAGCACTATGGATTATGAAATTGAAGATATAATACTGAAATAAAGAAATAAACAAATGATGAACAATAAAATTATTAATTAACTTATCTGTCTGACACCCTTTTAACATCCATTACAAAAATAATAAATCACCAAAGGTCTTGTTACGAATAAATACCTCAACAATTGCTCGAGAAAAATAACCCTTACAACACAGAACATAACACAAGTCACTGTTCATGGGTCTCTGACATTTATCATACGCTAAATAACATCAATTTGGATTTCGGATTCAGAGTCACCTATATAACGTATGCTTCGATGTAACAGCGGGAACCTGTGATTATAGTTCGAGTATTTATAAAAATGCATCTCTTGGTTCGGGATTGCTTAAGGTCGTGCACTGTTTCCCCAAGGGTCGAGGATTACCCTAGCTGAAAACGAAAGAACATACCTTGTGAAATTTAACTACACTTATGATTAATAACAATTCGTAAAGACTTAATTAAATATGCACTTAAACAATTTTAGATACACTTTTAAAGACAAAAATTTTAAAGATTAACACATTTCACAAAACTGATAACAATATTCCATATAAACACAAGCAGTTAATCCACTTACTGCACGGCTAGGTGATTATAACGTGACTAAAGAAAATACAAAATTTATCTTTCAAAGTCTGTTATGAAACTGAAAATACAAGGATAAAATCGTTAACAGAAACTTCGCAAATACGGTAACTTCAAAACCAATCAATAGATGGCGTTACTAACATGAAATTCCCTTACATAAAGTAAAGAACTTGCTATATGATTTATGTATCTAAATTATAATATATCATCTATTCTATCTCTATCTATCTCTATCTATGTATAACTTGTTCATTTATATAACTGATAATTTATCTTTCGTATTTGTAAAAGTTTTTCTTATATATTTATTATTATTATTATTATTATTATTATTATTATTATTATTATTATTATTATCATTATTATTATTACTATATTGATTAGTAATATAATTGTATATTGTGTATTTTTTTAAATTTTTTTTTTATCTTTTTACCTTTATTAGTTACTAATTCCATTTCCCTTCTTCTAGGTATGGTATCAAGATTTTATTGGCGTGTGATGCCGATACCCATTACATGTGTAATGCGATTGCCTACTTGGGGAAGGACACTGTCCAGATACCAAGAGGATCGACGCTTGGAGAAGTTTTTACGTCTGATCTTGTGGCACCTTTTAAGAGAAGTGGCCGCACAGTGACGACGGATAACTTTTTCACGACGCTACCGCTCGCTTTGTCACTCTTGGATAAAGACATGCATTTGTGTGGCACCATTCGCCAAAAGCCTTATATTCCTAAGGAACTTACGGAGAAGGTGCTTCCCCCAAAGGACTCAGTGGCAGTGTGCAATTACGAACACAATCTAACTCTACAGTGTCAGCAAATTAGTAGCACTAAGAAGGTGATGCTTTTGAGCTCCCCGCATCATGAT
>NC_090741.1:3669759-3674759 GCF_036898095.1 Palaemon carinicauda | reverse complement strand
ATATATATATATATATATATATATATATATATATATATATATATATATATATATATATATATATATATATATATATATATGTGTGTGTGTGTGTGTGTGTCTGTATGTATATTAACATCTGGGAGTATGCTATTCTTAGGGATCAGAGGTATTCTCGTATTTATCAGATTTATGTGAAACAAAGCAGGTGAATTTGGAGCTTGGGAGTTTACGTAATTCGCTAGTCGTAATATATATACCTTTGGTGCCCAGACCCCGGGATAGAGTGATTCTGATTTTAATATTGGGTATATCAGTTCCGTGTTTTGATTCTAATTTTAACCAGTTTAGTGTTGATAGGATTCCATATATTGTTAGGCTATATATTTTGGAGAGTATACATTATTGTTAAGTAAGAGATGGCTCAGTTGAATGTACAGGAGTTTTGGGAAAACTCAATTGCTCAGGAATTGGCGAAAGCTAATGTAACTGAAGCTCAGTCACTCACTATTTTAATGTCATGCTGTGTCCATGCAACTAGTGGAATGATTAAAGCCCAAATCAAGTGTCTAGCCTTAAAAGCGCTGATAAACTCAGGAAAGTTGTCAGAAGAAGATCTGGCTCGCGACGTTTTCGAGAAGGCTGAAGCAGAATTCATTGAGAAGCAAGTACCAGTTGACCCAAAAACTGAACGAATGCAAACATAAATTAATGTACAGAGTGAAATTCGACGAATTACAGCTGAAGAGAATTTGATTAAGTTGAAGATGATGGCAAAATGGGAGGAACGGGAAGAAAGAGAGATATAAGAGGCGAGAGAAATAGCAAGACATTCAAGGGAATTGGAAGAAAGAGAGAGAGAAGAGGCAGGAGAAATTGCAAGAGATACAAGGTAATTGGAACTGTTGAATACTCGTGCAAGGTTGCCATCAACTCACACAGGTGTGACCCCTGGTATGCACGATCCCGTGTTTGATATGGCGAAATTCACGGAAGAATCTCCCGATGAGTTCTTTCATCATTTTAAAATGGTTTTGTCGATGATGGAATGGCCAGAAGATAAATGGCCTGTGTTATTACAGATTGTCCTTATTGAAAAAGAACGCAATGTGTATCTTGCCTTCTCTGAGAACTAGAGGAAGGAGTATCAAGAAATTTAGAGGAGCGTGCTGCAAGTGCATTAGATGACCCCTTAATATTATAATGAAAGATTCTGAAATTTAATAAAAAACGAGAAAATTATTTTCCTGGATTATGCTTATAATGTACGACCATGTTTAGAGAGGTGGATAAAGGCTGCCAAAGTGAGAGATATGGCTGATTTGGAAGAACTGATAGTACTGAAATAATCTTAACGACAAATTCCTGAACATATTTTAATGTACGAGAGAGAGAGAGAGAGAGAGAGAGAGAGAGAGAGAGAGAGAGAGAGAGAGAGAGAGAGAGAGAGAGAGAGAGAGAGAGAGAGAGAGGTGAAAAAACTTGATAGATCCACTTCACTGGGTGAAGATTATATTATCAGTCGTAAACACACCTCGAGTTTGAAGTTTAACCCCTCGCTCCGACCAAGTGTTAAGTATTCACCAAACGATGGAAACTAGTTCGGTAATAAATATGGGAACTAGTTCAATAGTTACTCTGGAAGTAGCACTGGTACTATTCCAAAGCAGCATGTGATATTACCACAACAACAATCGGCAAATCATATTGCTTTACATGCTATGAAAGACTTGCAAAAAATTTATATCGCCTGTTATAAGTGTGGCAAAAGAGACCATATTAGTTAAGATAGTTGGTGAAACCAATTGAAAGCAGTCGCCCAAGTGGTTAAGGGTATTTCAATTCCATAGAATACGAAGACGAAGAATCAAACGGGAAAGGTTGACAAGGAAAATAAATCAGTTAACGTTTACTTGATGAATAGGGCAACCTCAAAAAGCGTGGATGACTTTAAACCATATATTTATGAAGGTATGTTAGACTCTCTGGATGGGAGCGAGCAGATGCCGGCCAGGGTATTGGGCGACACGGAATGTAATCACAGTGTGGTGGAACAGTCTCTCACAGGAGATTCTATCATTTTGAAGGGAATAGTAGGTGAGGAAGTTACCCCTATTTGTCAATTGAAACTGTCATTCGAGTTGGTGACAGGTCATTTGGATATTGCGGTAAAGCATTCATTGGCTGTCCAAGGAATAGAAGTCATACTAGGAAATGAGGTGGAGCTGAAGTACAGTCTTCGACTGAACTCGAGGAGTACCCGTATTTGTTTCCTAGTAGTGCGACGACTAGGAGTATGATGAAGAAAGTGGCGGCAGAAGAGGACAGAAAAACCGAAGGAACGATGAACTTGGAGGATTTATTTATGGAGGAAGAGATTTCCCATGATAGTACGCGAGAGGGGAGCTCCCGAGAGCCCAAAAGAAGAGGACCGACAAAGGAATGAAAAGGAAGACAAGGAAGTAATGAACCTGGAAGAAATAATAAACTTAGCAGTAGAAGTAAGACAAGTGAGGCGGAAAAGGCCGATAGGTCGGCAACAGAAGGATGTAACGTTAACAGAATTATTTTACCATTTGGTGGATGAGACAGAGGGGCAGCGGTCTCCCACCTGTTATTACTTCAAGGATGGATTGCTTATGAGGAAGCATAGACCTACCGATATCTCTGTGAGTGCTTAATGGGGCATATACCATCAGATACAGATTTTCACGCCGCAGAAAAAACAGGTGATTACTGTAGCACATGAGACGGGACATATGGAAATGATAAAGACGACGGAGAACGTTATCAGACACTTTCTCTAGCCTGGCATGCATAAGGATATGAGCCAGTTTTGTCGTGCATGTCACGTTTGTCAGATGGGTGGAAAGCCTAACAAATACATCAAGAAGGCTCTCTTACACCCGATTTAAGCATGAGGAGAACCCTTCAGCAAGGTGATGACTGACATTGTGGAGTCGTTACCAAGAACAAAGAAAGGCCACTAATATATGCTAACTTTGATGTATCAAGTCACAAAATACCAAGAAGCCATACCCGTCAGGAACATAAGTACCAAAGTAATTGCCGAGAAGTTACTAGATTTTTTTACCAAGTTTTACATTACGGAAATCATTCAAAGTGACCAAGGAACAGATTTCATGTCAAAATTGTTTCAGGACGTGATGAAACTATTGGATGTGAGACAACAACTGTCTACTGCCTATTAACCGGAGGCCCAGGGTGCATTAGAGCGGTTTCATCAAACTCTTAAGCGTATGTTAATGAAAGAGGAAATGAATTGACCATTATTATTATTATTATTATTACTATCCAAGCTACAACCCTAATTGGAAAAGCAAGATGCTATAAGCCCAGGGGCTCCAATAGGGAAAAATAGCCCAGTGAGGAAAGGAAATAAGGATATAGATAACTGAAGAGAACTAATTAACAATAAATCATTCTAAAAAAAGTAATGTCAAAAGAGATATATCATATATAAACTATTAACAACGTCAACAACAAAAATGTCATATATAAACTATAAAAAGACTCATGTCCGTCTGGTCAACAAAAAAGCATTTGCTCCAACTTTGAACTTTTGAAGTTCTACTGATTCAACAACCCGATTAGGAAGATCATTCCACAATTTGGTAACAGCTGGAATAAAACTTCTAGAGTACTGCGTAGTATTGAGTCTTATGATGGAGAAGGCCTGGCTATTAGAATTAACTGCCTGCCTAGTATTACGAACAGGATAGAATTGTCCAGGGAGATCTGAATGTAAAGGATGGACTACCTTTGATGTTATTTGATTTATGTAATGCTTATCAAAAATGCAGGTAATGTAGCCTAAATGAAGTGATGTTTGGACGAGAAGTAAGGGGACCAATTAAAATGTTGACAGAAAATGGAAAGATCGAAAGGATACAGATGGAGAATAAGTCAAGAATTTGAGGTAAAGAAATGGCGAGATATGAAATCTTTTAATTGAAAACATGAAAACGAGTCAAGGAAAATGAAGGACAGGTTTGATATGTAAAGTAAAAACAGACAGGGGAAAAGGAATGGCGAGATAAGAAAATTTTCCCTCAAAAACCTGAAAATGAGCCAAGGAAAATGAAGAAAAGATTTGTTTTGTAAAGTAAGAACAGACAGTTTGAAGATCAACAAAAGGTGCTGGTTTTTTAACCGATAAGGATATTCCCTCTCACCAACAAATTCCAAGAACCATTCAGGATCTTGGAGAAGATCAGTGACTGGACCTACGTTATCAAAACACCAGGAAGAAGGAAAAGTCAAAGAAGGTACGTTAACCTATTGAAACCATACTTCAGCAAAAACGATACCAAAACTTCACAGGTATAAATGTCACAAACCACTCCTTCCTCAGAAGACGACGATGGATATGAAGTAAGGGCTGTAAGCAAAGTGAATACTTAATCCCTCATTAGGAAGTTACAAGAAAAATAAACTTATTTGAATAAGGAGTAGCAAGAGGAATTAAGCCGATTGATTAAAGGTTCCCCCGAAATTGTCTCAGAATCCCGAAACCAACCATCTTGATGAGACATGAGATACACCTTAAGACCACGGAAAGACTATTCAAACAATGCGCCTGTCGATTGTCACCGTATCACCGAGAAGTCATGAGAAAAGAAGTGGACTAATTGCTGCAAAACGGATTAGCCGAAATAAAGCTCTAGCCCTTACAGTTTTCCATGCTTGCTCGTGAAAAAAACCCAACAGATCTTTCAGGATGTGTACGGACTATAGAAAGTTGAATTTGATTAATGTGACCAACAATTATCCAATGCCACTCAAAAACCAACTACTCAACAATATTGGACAAGCGAGGTTTGTCTCTTAGATCGACTTGTTAAAAGTCTATTATCAGATTCTTTTGGACGAAGACACAAAACTAATATAAGCTTTTATAACGCTATTTTGGGTTATATCAATACACAGTCATGCCATTTTCTCTAATGAACGCACGCGGCACCTTCCAACGAGTGATGGATAATCTTCTTGGATCGACT
>NC_090741.1:3659759-3662259 GCF_036898095.1 Palaemon carinicauda | reverse complement strand
CTAGCCATAGTCTGTATTTTTTTTTTAATCTGTCATTAAACTCAAATTCTAAAGACCCTGTATTAGAGATTATAGTTCCTAAATATCTAAGTGATTCCAACTCATTAATCCTTTCTTCGTCCAATGATATTTCCTCTGCCAATTCATATTCCATTCTCATCATCTGTCTTTCTTCTATTAATCTTGAGCCCAGGCTCATGTGATATTTCATGCATTCTGGTAAGTGGGCTTTGCAAGTCCGTTGGCGTTCTGCTAATAAGAACAGCATCGTCAGCTTATTCTACGTCCGCTAATTTCCTGTTACCAATCCACTCCAATCCTTCTCTGTTATCCCTAACTGTTCTATGCATTACAAAATCCATGAGGAGATTAAACGACATAGGTAACAATACATTTCCTTTCTTGTACTCCACTGTACACTGAAATTTCATTTGATAGGACTCTACTAACATTAACCTTTCACTTTCTGTTCTCATGAAAAGTCTCAATCAAATTTACAAATATAAGAGGAACTCCATAACAACGCAGGACTCTCCACAAAATTGGCCAGTGAGCACTATCAAAGGCTTTTTCATAGTCCACAAATGCCACAAAAAGTGGATTTCTATTATTGTACACATAGTACAACTTATCTTGGTCAGTACAATATCTACCCTTTGGAAATCCTCAATCTTTCTCTCTAGTCTCTTTGGAATAAGCATACTATATACTTTTACGACAACTGATGTAAGTATGATGCTACTTTGATTATTGCAATTAGTCAGATCTCATTATTGGCCATTTTCACCAATTTTTTGCCTCTACATGCCATATTCTAAAATATAATCTTGTAAGTATTCTGGGAGCCACTTCATTTTGGGACAAAATTATCTAAGCAGTTATTCCTTCGTGTCCAGGGCTTTCCCTCTCTTGAGTTTTTTAATGATAGCTTCGACTTTAAACATACTGATTTTATTCAAAATCTTCTCCAGCTTCGGGTATATTAATCAAATTATTCTCTTCACATCTCTTCATGAGCTCGCTAAAGGGTTCCATCCAATGTTGCCTGTCTTCATCCTCTGTTGTTACAACGGATCCATCTCTCTTTTTGATGATTATATGCTTCTACTTTTGTGCCCTTGTAGAAATTTCATGGATAATTCTAAGAGCAGTTCTTACACCCTAGCTTCTCCCTGAATTCATAGCTTTGTCACCCTAATCTGCTTGCCTGTCAAAATATTTTCTTTAATAATTCCTGAATTTTCTTCTGACCTCATTATCAATACTTGGATTATTTGAATGGTCTCCTTGTAATTTTCATATCTTCTTCGGAAACTTTCAACAATTAGTTTCTGTCTTTATTTCCTTCTTATAGTATCACAAGTACCATTCGATATCCATGATGCTACTTTGTAAATGCATGTTCCAAAATTTCACTACCAACTGACTGAAATATGTTCTTGATTTCAAACCATTCTTCATTAATTGTCTGCTCAGTGTCTTAAAGTCTCTAAAACTTTCAAATTAGTTCTTACATTCAATTGCAATTTGTTCTCTATGCTCATGTCCTTGATACTTAGTTGTATCAAGCCTGTGTATTATATCTACATTTATGTTGGGTGTTTTTAGTTTTGATTTCAGGGAGGCATTAAGGAGCTGGTGATCACTACCAATATCTGCATCTTCTTTCTTTATTAATAGCTATGTCATCTATTTGATTTTTGTAACTGCCACATGGTGAAATCCATGTATATTTATGGGTGTCTTTGTGCTGGAAAGAGTACATCCGATAACAACATTGTTTGTTGAACAAAAACTTATAAAAAGTGTTCCATATTAATTTGCAACTTTGCCAAGACCATCAACACCCATCACATTCTCTATTCCTTGAGTATTCCTTCCAACTTTAGCATTGACGTTACCAATCAAGATTTTCATATCTCTCTGTCTAGAATCTTATCTATTACACTCTGCAGTTCTTTATAATATGCTTTCCTCTTTTTTTCGGGAAATCATTTGTTGGTGCATAGTAAACTATCCTTCTCATATTGCACTGCTTTGATTTAAACTCTATAAGTATCAATCTACCATTTACAGGTCTCCATTCCCTTAAAGCCGTTTCTGCTCTTGGTGTAATTATCATTCCTACACCTTCTCCTCCAACTCCATCAGTTCTTCCTAAGTAGATATGTATTGCCTTGTTTTAAGATTTTTTTACCAATCTCCTTACAACGTGTTCCACTTAGGGAAAAGATATCCATACCATATTTCCCTAAATTAATTTCCACTTGCTTTAACTTCCAAATCAATTTCATGATTCTAATATTCCAATTACCAATATTTTATTTTCATTTAGTATTTATGAAAACAGGATATTATTAGTACCGGGCTACACCCGAGACTAGGGCCCATTCTGTCAGTTTTGCTTTTCATAAACTGACTAAATCCATAGAAGATTCATTGGCTAAATTCATCAAAGGATAGCTTGGTCCTTAACATGCGCAGTTCCTATCTAACTAAG
>NC_090741.1:3632259-3654759 GCF_036898095.1 Palaemon carinicauda | reverse complement strand
GATCATATTTAGATTACACCTCATATTTGGAAGTTCTTGAATTGTTTCGATATGTTTTTCACGTACTTTTAGTTTTTTTTTTTTTTTTTAAATCATAGTGAAAAATGTATTAAGAAATCTCATAAGGAAACTCTAATATGTGATATATAAAGAAAAAAAATATACAGAAATCAATTTGTATATTGCTATCTGGGGATTTTCCTTATCCAAATAATGAGTAACTCCCCAAAAGATGCTAAGTTTTAACAAGAACTATAATAAACTAAAAAACATGAAAGATGTTTATTAACCTATCTATTTCTCGTGAACCATCATAAATTATCAAAACATTTTGCATCAAAAGGTGTAAGTCCAACATCAGTAAAGACTTCTTGATTTTTTTTATATGGCGATGGGGAATCTGTTTTTCCATTTTTTGTCATTTATATATGCGAAGTTTTCGGAGACAGGATTATTACCTTGAGCCTTAGTTATTTCAAATTGTTTGCTATGTTTATGTTCAGGATGTTTCAGATATTCTAAAATGAAATTTAAACCTTGATTGATATTTTGTAGTGTTCATCCCTTAACTAGATTCATATTATTTAATATAAAATATTTCCATTACAAAGGCATTTTTGGTTTTCAAACTAATAGATTAAAATTGTCCATATTCAGAGACCCAACCAATAACTTATTATACATTTTTATCAGGATGTTCCAAAAATATATAACCATATGTATCATTCCCTAGGTATCAGGGGTTCTAGGAACATTTAGCCCTGAGCTTATAAAATAGAATTTATCAAAATTAAAGAATTATCCGGTTATATTTTGCCATTCTAAATATTCTTTTAGATAACTGTATGAATAATTTCAAGAGAGCCTTTCATGATATTTACTCAGAGACAGATGAAACAATGAATAACAAACTTAGCTTACTATTTCTTTAATATTGTGTATGATGTTCTCCTTTAGAGGAAAATTAAATAATTATTAAGTTTGTGTTGAAACACAAATAGATATTTTTTTCTATTAATATATTGTATGCCATATTCGCAACCTACTTCATGTTGACCAAACATTTAAAGGTAAATTTATTAGTAACTATAAAGCATATGATGCAGTCTCAAATGATATGCAAATACTGTATTGTGTGTCCATTGGCTTAACGCAGGCTAAGAAATTGGCGATTCTAAGGCTAAGAATAGTAATCCACAATAATTCAAATACGTAAAGATATATTATGGAACCCATGTTGGTTGCCTGTACCAAAGATCAAAATTTTAAATAGGCAGTGGTCTGTTTTACATAGATTATGTATTACTGCATTTATTCTGACTTATCTGGATATATCATGCAACATGCCTCTCAAACATCCGTTTTCCTGTATAATCATAATGTATCTGTCGTATTATTTTCATTATGAGTTTCGAATATGTCAATATAAGAAATCATTCAAATAATTTTTTTAGCACTTTACCAATCACGTTTAGGGGGAAGAGGCTGTAGTCATACCATGGTGAAATTAGTGTGAGTGCTTTTGTATATATATATAATATATATATATGATATATATATATATATATATATATATATATATATATATATATATATATATATATATATATATTCTTACGAAACTGGTCTAGTGCAGAGTAAATTATATTACTTTATTGATGATTTTACTTATATTTCATTTTGTACATTGAAGGGATGACATCCAGCCCGTAAAATTAGCTCCACTCATGTAGATGTAAGTATTTTATATAAATTACGTAAGACTTTGGTCGTGAATTTCCTTGTATTCTTTATTGAAGCTAGTATTTATGTTATTTTTAAAAATTAACTTTTCATTTCATGAATGTTTGTTACGAAGTCTCACTTAACCTATTTGAGAGTGTTGTGGGATTCGGGCGAGATATGATCAATTGCTTAGGTAATGTTCTTTTATGTTTTATGAGGTATTGTGTAATTTTAGAGAGAGAATGCTCAGTAACATGTGCTTTAGAAAATTCTCTACAATGTGCTTTAGAAACGTCGCGAAGGCCTAGTGAGAGGATGTTCTCTCTTTTTTTATTTCGGGGACAAAGGGTATGCGGAGCTAGCTGACTGATATAGCCGTCGGTTGTGGCGTAAGTACAGCATTCCACAAGAGTATACTTGGTAACTTTGACGCTTGGCCAAGCCCCATGCTACCAGACCTTGTTCCTAGAACCTGGAATTAGGTAAATTCATACAAAAGGTGACACCAAGGTTGTGTTACCCACAAATAGAGATAGAGAACTGCAGCCTGAAGACAGCCTCCTTCCCCTCTCCCTCTCTTACTCATGCATGTACCCCACTGCATTGTTTTTTAAGGTGTTCAGTACGAATAATGTGTCCTCTCCTAAGTGACTTTGTGCCCCAAAGGCAAATCGTGTGTTGAAAAGGTACGTAAGACGAAACGGTGATTTTGAACTCACTGTATTACTGTAATTGTTGACAATTTATAGAGCTTTTGTAAACAGCCGTGTAGAAGGGTTAAGATTTTGTAATGTGATCTAGTTATGTACTTTTCATTAAATGTCAAACTTGAATATTGTATTATTCAGTTTAAATTTCAAGCTTTAGCATTATTTTCATTGCATTATTTTTTTTTATTCTAAGGTTTATTCAGATATAATAATTCTAGTTAAGTTATTATATAAATTCAGATCGTAAACCTTTTTGTCTTAATCTAAGTTTTGTTCAGACATGGTTGTTTTTCAGTGATTTATTTTTGTTTTTTAAATTCTTTTCAAAGTGTTGTAAGTTATACAGAATATATTTATTTTTGTAAAGAGTGTACTATTCTAGTCATCATTATTTGGAACCAGATTCCGCTCATTTCCTGTTAAGAACCACAGTTAGTTTTTAAATAAGTCCTTAATAATACTAAGAATAATTACCCAGTTTAGTTTTGAGTGCATTTAAGAGAACTTTGGATATTCCTCTAATTATCTGCTTCCTTCTCGATCTTTCCCCCTTCAAGGGATGTATTAAAATCCCTCCTTACTCCCTCCCTTACCCTCCATCCTCAACACGTGCCGATACCACATCAGGTGTGACGCTCTTATCACTTCTACAAGTTTTACTATGCTATCCATTCTTCTTATTTTAGCCATTTTTCAATCTTTAAGCCAATGAATTTCCATAATCTACCTCCGTATTCTCATGTCAGCTTCCACCTTTAGTCTTGGACACCACATTTCCTATTCATTACATTAACCCATACATGGGTTATAGATCTTGACTTTTAGATGCATTGACATTTTGTTATCAGTTACCTCTTCCGCTACCTCCCTCCACTTTCTCCATGCTGCTTTTATTCTATTCTTAACTTCAGCCATGCATCCTCCCTCCTGCTTACTGGTACAGCATACTGTAGTAGACCCCAAGTATCTCAATTGTTCCACCTGCTCTACTACCTTCCTTACTTCTCACTATAACCCCAGTCTTATCCATATTACCTTCAAGCCACTCCTTTCCAAAGCCACTTGCCACTCTGCAACTCTTTGTTTAAGTCTTTCTTTTCAGCATTGATCACAAAATCATCTGCATATAACAACACCTATAATTCTGTATTTTGGGATCTCTTCACTTAATACATATAAGACCAGAAAAAATAGATACTGTCCTCATGCTAAGCCTTGATGTAATTCAGGATTAAGAGGATACTGAGTTAGACCGCTTTGGACCAAAGACAGTACAGGGAAGACTGGAACAATGCTTGGATTTCTGTGAGCATTTGGCTGCTTTAGTAGGTCGTATTCGCAACGGGGTGACGCGACGCTTGAAATCTCCTGCTTTCTTACTCGAGTCAGTGTTTCCAGACACACAAATTTCACCAGTTTTTTTTCGAACTATGATGGGTGTTTTTTTTATCAGGCATGATACACATATTTGTTACACTACAAAACAAAATCTAGCATTTAAAAAAACCTACTCATGGTTTATCTATATCAATTAAAGCTCATGATTATGTGGTATTTCCATCCTTCTCGAGAGGATTTTAGATGATACAATCTAGCAACACTAAATCAAGTGTAATACTTTTCAAATGCAAAGACAAAAGAACCGTATCAAGTCTTCTCCACATTAACCCATACTTTAAACATGTGTAGGGTTACTATAGTGGCATGCAAAAGACATACAAAATATAACACGGGGACTAAATAGGCTCTAATATTCCCTCATAGAAAAGACATGATGTGCATAGCCTCTTCTGCAAACTCGTGGGATATAATAGACACTAACCATAAATGGGACTCACAACCAAAATTGAACTACAATGAAATCAATAATGGCATCTTGGACTCCAAGTACTTAACCTTTCTGAGGACATACACCCATTCCATGATAGTCTCTTATAGTAGGCTAGTGTGACTTCCTCCAAAGAGTAATGGAAATCAGATCTGCTAGCATTGCCTTTCGGTATGCAATTTCAATTTGGCGGATTCTGGACCTCTGAGGTAGCCTATATTTTTCATGAATGACACGCAATAGCCTCATATTTGAAGATTAACTTGTAACTTTACTATATGTAACTTATGGAGATTAAACTTGAAAGACTAAATCTAAACATGAAGCGTATATCAAAGAGAGGTATAAACGCTCATTTATATGTGAAAGGAATCCAATGCAGGGTTGCAAGGTTGGCCTTTTTCAGGCCCCCCAAAAATCCAAATTTTGCCTTTTTGATATTGGCTAGTCTTACATGCTATATTTTCGGCCTCCTTCTACTATTAGGTTGGAATTTTAAAGCTGCAGTTGATCAGTCGTTGGCCTTTTCTCATTTGGAAAACCTGGCAACCCTGTGACTAGCATAGCCTAAGCAAGGCAATCGTCATAAGAGGAGTTTTGTATATGACCCCTTAAAGGTAACCAATGGATTGACTTACCATATTTTGACCTCTTTGTTACACTGCTCTCACCCTTTTATGGCCAACTTAGTTGAAGTAACAAAGAGAGAGAGAGAGAGAGAGAGAGAGAGAGAGAGAGGAGAGAGAGAGCGAGAGAGGAGAGAGAGAGAGAGAGAGAATTGTAAAGCTCACGAGAACATCTTGCACAAATCCGCCTGTAATTCATTTTGGGTGATGGAAACCACTTAAAAGTTTTCTTGGCACAAGGAATGAAACAGTAAAAGAAGAAAAGTGAATGAATGCTTGGTATCAGCTTTGCAATTTTTCCCTAAAAAGACTAGATACCACGCAAAAGACCATAAGCAGGATATTACTTCTCTCTCTCTCTCTCTCTCTCTCTCTCTCTCTCTCTCTCTCTCTTGAACCTTTACACCCTCTGAAAGGCTGGTGCGTAGCCTAATGCTTCTCAGTGTTTGAGAGGCGCTATCATCCATAATATACACGATGTTGACAACACATCCCTGATAATTTTCGTTACCTTTCCAAGAGTGTTTTAGTCACGATTAGGGACCCAAGAAATACAGAAAATGACCTATTCATGACGGGTTATGCACAATTTTATTTGCATGTAAACATAGATCAATTGAAAAAAAAAAAATGATCTCAATAGTAAAAGAGAAAAAAGGACGTAGAATGGGTTGACACCTAAAGACGCAAAGTATCATTTATTTTTTTTTTAACAATGGCACTTAAGTGGTGCAACTAAACGGACAAAAGCTGCCATGAAATCTAACGACCAAAATTGGCAAAGAAATATTTTCCCAAAAATGGGAGTATGAAATACATCCTTTATGCGGGACCAACCCTCATACTGTGACAAACATACTGATATTTTTCTTCACTTATGATATTCTTAAAATACTATTGAACACGCCGAGTCTGTTACATCTAGCTTTTGTACACGACATAGAATATGCAAAATCTACTCAAACTTTTTATAAAAAAAAAAAAAAAACTAGCAAAACATTAGCAGCAAATGAAAATGATAGAGAACATACATAATAGGTGACTATTTTTGAAATTTAACATAAGTATTTACAGCATTATAAAATATCTACAGAATCCTCAGAGCATCCAAAAACTAAACTTTATTATACTTAATCAAGTTCTTAAGAGAAGTAAGTCTTGAGTGGACTTCATAAACTTCTATGAAGCAAGACAGATGACATTGCTTAGTTTTAGATATAAAAGTTAAAATGCCGGAGCCTTTCTTCTGATGATGAATTTTTGAAAATTCCTTTTTCCTCTTCAAGATATGCTTTGGTTGTTGGTAGCTGAAAACAAAGTCTTTAAACACCAGCATTGTTTTCAGTCTAGTCTGCCCCTCTCTCTCACTCGTCACCTATCCTTTACACACGGAGACCAATACTGTACATACATACATATAACAAATCCTCCTGCATAGCAAAAAATAGTGGGTTATTAACCAACAAATTTTCATAAATACAAGCATATATAATGCTTTCAATATAATCAAAATAAAATACAGTACTGTATTACAGACTTCAAATGAAGGTTAAAAATTTACTGAACAAATGAATAAGGAAAACAAATATAAGTAAAATCATTACAAAGAAAACTATATGATTTCTTCCTAGCAGATACAAAATTCACAAAGAAGATTTAACCTATGACCCTTCTCATCCTCGGTATAACATCATTTTAAAGACATGACAAAATAATACATCAAATGCAAAAATGTAGATTAGAGAGATTTTCAGATAAGACTGATTGGATTTCAAATTACCTTGACACAGCGGACAAGCGTAATAAAACTGAATCACATCCTGCCAAATATCATGCAAATCTAAATGTCTTACATCATAACTCAAAACCCTACTCACTCCCAAAATGAGCAGTAATAGGTTGTTCATGGGTGAAACTGAGAACATTAACACTTCGATTGAGAGGGATAATAACCTGAACAGCAACGTGGTCAGACTTCTCAATTACAATCAACTTAGAATCAGACTCAGGATTACAATATTAATTGAATAAAAATATCTGTTATTTCTAACTCATATCTGGAATAAGACAAATCCTAATTAAGCTGATCAAACATAAATATCCCAGACAATTTAACATCATCATTGGAAGAGACATCATCACAAACAAGAGCACCTTCAAAAGACAGGTTATTGGATTCTCAAAAAAGAGCATCATCAAATCAACTTGTCTCCACAAGACAAGTTAGTTGAACAGTTAGAAGACATGACATTATAAACAGTTGACAGCAGAATCATTATCATGGTCTAAAACATTCATTTTCTATCATGTTGGAAGAACAGTCAACAGTTGAACAAATATCACGAGCTAAGGTTTCTTCACTAGATAGGTAATTATAACAATTATTATTGGATGCAGCATTACAAACCAACGAGTCTACACGAGGCAAGTCGGTAGAAAAAACAACGGTGGAGATATTATCATGAACCGACAAGTTATTTTTACATGTCCAGGTAGCGCTCTGAGTCTTCTCATGACTCTCAGCACTCGAAGAAAACAGAGTAGACAAAAGGGGCTAATAACCTCCAACTCCTGATCAATAACTGGCTCATTAACCATCTTCGGTCGGACATGAACATTCTTATCTATCAAGTCATTACCAAGCAAAAGTTGAATACCATTAATAGGTAACTCGGAAACCACACCAACAATAACAGGCGTTGATAATTAGTCACAATGAAAATCCATACGATGCAAGGGAATGCTAAAATGGCCATCACCAACCCAATGAATAGGAGCATACTTCCCAATAAAAGAATGGTCAGTCACAGGGAGAACTTCTCTCAAAACAATTGACTGGGGACAACCAGTATCACGCATGATACAAACAGAGCGCAGTGAATCACCATCAACAACAACAAGCATCTTAGCAGTATATGGCTGAAAACCGTATCAACAGTTCTAAAACAAACACTGGAATTAAAAGGCTTGCTGTCAAAAACCAGGTCATTTAAAGTGTTAACCTCTACTGGTATTAAACTATAACAACACTTTGGCTGAGTTACAAGAACCACAGTTTTGGCTTCTTTCTTTTTCAGCTTGAGACATTCAGGCATCGTGTGACCAGGTTTCTTACAATAATTACTTATTACAGAACGGCTAGTAATAGAATTGCTATTAAAACTGCTTCTTTGAGACTTGGCAATGTATCAGAATTAGACCTTAGATCTACAACATTTGTACTGGTATTCTTATATGTGTACTTATAGTTATTTGATCTATTAAACCCTTTATCCCTAGACCTGGACTCTTTGTGAGATAGTACATAATCATCAGCACATACAGCTGTTTCACGAAGGGTGGATAACATTCTCTCATTTAGGTAAACCTTAATATTTTCACTAACAGGATTTTTAAACTGCTCAATTAAAATAATATTTCTCTCATTATTCTATCAAAATTCTTCCAACACTCTGCTCCTTTACACCATTTATCAAACCAATCTGATTGTTCTCTATTAAATTCTACATATGTCTGTTTATCTTGTATTGTTCAAATCCTAAACTTCATCATACAAGCTTTAGGAGTTAGTTCATAGGTTGGTAAAAGAGCATTTTGCATGAATTCATAATCATCAACTCACTCCTCAAGAAAGAAGCAAATACCATTTGTGCATGACCACGAAAAACTCCTGACAACATATAAGACCAATATATCTAAATCCTTTTCATTGAAGGGAGGCCCAACTCTATTTTCGTTAAAGATATCTGACCTAATTTTACTTGCGTCATTAAAATTAGCCTGCTTAAGTTTTTTTAAGCCCAAAGTTCTTTTGAACATTAATTTAATGAGCCTATTTTTCTACTTTAATCTCTGATTGCTCACGGTTAATATCAGCCTCCCTTCTTTCATGCTCAGCTTGTAACTGTTCATGTTTAAACTCTGCTTCTCTTCTCTCACGCTCAGTTTCTAACTGTTTCCGTTCTAACTCGGCTTCTAATTTTAACTGCTAATTCTTAGCCTTAGCTTCTTACTCTTTTTCTCTTGCACAAGCTCCCATTCTAAGCCTTTCGGTTTCTACAATCAGAACATATAACCTCCCTATACATTGCATCTAACACATCCTGAGTTAACTCATCGTCTTCTATCAAATGTTGAACTAACACATGTTTAATATCCTCTTTCTTAACATCAGGCTAAAGATGTTTGCCTAGACTTACTAAGCTAGATTTCTTAAGATCAATAAACTTCTCAATTTGTGGATCTTCCTAAAATCTAGCCAAAAATTTGGATGTTTTGCACTAGACATGTTTGCTGACTATTTTAGACAATTAAGAAGGGTGCATTTTACGTAAAATATTTGAATTACAAATAGGATAACAATTCAGATCCCGAAGAGGGGCCCCTAATTCTTTTACGTTCAACTATTGCATAAGACAAAGATTTTCAAAATCTACTCAAAATGTTTACCAAACAATAACAAAACATTAATAGCCAATTAAAATGATAGCCAGCATGCACAAAATATAACTATATTTAAGATTTAGCATAAGTATTTATACAATTATACAAGATCCACAGAATACGTACAGCACCCCAAACTAGACTATAATATACATAAGTTCTAACGGAAAAGTAGGTCATGAGTTGCATTCATAAAATTCTATACAGCGATGGATAAATAGCATTGTATAGTTTTAAATCTAAAAGCTGAAATGTAGGAACCCAAACTCTGATGATGAGTATTCAAACTGCTTTGTCTTCTTCAAGATATTCTATCATTGTACGTAGTCACTCTATTTCAAAGTCACTGAGGGTCTAGCTGAAAAATGTCCAAACGCTAGCAGTGTTCAAGTCTAGTCGGCCTCTCTCTCACTCGTCATATATCCTTTACATAATACAAGGAATAATACTCGTTAATGTTCCTAATGGACCACTGTAAAAGCACCCAGACTAACATGGCGCCATGCCACAGACCCACTCCTGAATCATCCAGTAAATCTCACGAACACAACGATACTTTAACATTACAATTATTTTAATTCCACTTTAACATATACATCTTTTTTTCTTACATTATCAAATATGAAAAAAGGGTCCTTTTCATATGTTTTATGATAAAATGTACATGAACTCAAAATACATATAACACCATAAAAAGGAGGGCTAAATATTTATATAGATATGTAGACATGCGCACACACACAGTCATCCCTTCCTACTCTCCTCTTTCCTAATTATGACATGGCAGTTATGATTTTCCAAGTGTACCTCTCAAGGGTACCCCCTCTTACAATGACACCATGTGTCTATCTACCCTTACCCACGGGAAGGGGAGAAACCGAGCCGTTATACGTCTGGTAAAGACGTTCTTGATAACCTTATATATATATATATATATATATATACATATATATATTTATATATATGTATATATATATACTGTATATATATATATATATATATATGTGTGTGTATATATATATATATATATATACTGTTTATACATACACACACACACACACACACATAGTATATATATATATATACATATATATATATTTATGTATATATATATGATACATACTTGCGAGCAATAACTCTTTAAGACATAATTTCCCACAAAACTGTGCATCTTTAAATTTTGATAAATAAAGTGACCGAAGCTGATTAACCACCTTAGGCAAAACACAGTATCCTATTGCAAAAGTTAAGTATCGGAAACCAGTGTTCCTACATTTATCCAAGGAAATTAATTTTCTTCTTATTCTTAAAACTTAACTGAAAAAAAAATCGTATCAATACTGTTTTCCAGACGAAAAATTTAGTGGTGTTATTGCCGAGATGTTTGTGGGACAGGATTACTCACGATTTTACTGTATTTTTTTTCATTATAGTTGAGCGACTTACTCGGATTATTGATAGAAAAAACCTCCCACAGGATTAAGAATTGAATTTCAGAGAGAGAGAGAGAGAGAGAGAGAGAGAGAGAGAGAGAGAGAGGGGGGGGGCGGTCGTCTCTATTCTGGAGAATTCCATAAGATTATTGTTCTACTCTTCCTAAGTTTTAGCTTACGAACAACCATTCGTGTTTCAATAGCCTTGCAATCTTTGGTAGTAACTTCCTGCAAGCTGGTTTTTAAAATAAACTTTTCCAGGGGAGATAGACAGTTTTTATTAAATCAAGCAGTATCAGATCAGAGTGAGAGGTATACAAGAACAGGTGATATTCAGAGTAAAGATAAACATAGAAATAGGAATCTGTAAATTCGCTGCAAATTCAATAAGAGTTTTACTTTATGATTTTCGATACAAAAAAAAAAAAAAGCAAATGTTGAAAGTAATACCTTGTACTAATGATGAAAATGTACAGGTGTTTCGGAAAAGATGGCCTTTTATGTTGCTGTTTGTGTAATTATTCACCAAGTTAATACACAATATATATTGAGGTAAATAGAGGAGATTGAAAGATTTGGATGTGGTTGCAATATAGGCCTACCTACTGAATCATCAGCATCGATTGCCTGGCCTTCCCTGGTCCTAGCTTGGGCGCTTATCCCCTGCATATATGGTCAGTATCTAGGCATTGGACAGGAGTTTGAGATTCACTCAAGCTCGATAATTTCTACTGGTGTCTGCAAGCTCAATATCCTTGTGAGCTAGGGATTGGAGCCTTTGGGGGAGACTATAGATCTATTTACTGATTCATCAGCAAGATGTGTATTGATTGCTTTAGACAATTGTTTTTAAAGCCAAGTGAAATTCACGTATTTCAGGTTAAATGGCAGGACTAACTAGTAAAAGTATCACATTTTCCGTTTATTCCTTATATTAAGTGATGTTGGAAACAATTGCGTCAATTAAAAAAATCAAATGTTCTCAATTTTGGCTTTCCTTACCAAACTTATTGTTGACTGAACTGTATCGATAAACAAAGCCTATTCTTAAAATTTGACAATATAAATACGTTAAATAAAATCACGTAACTGGAAACAATAAATTTAGTTCGGAAAAGAAAAAAAAAATCGACCGGACAACACCCCCGACCAAATCGGAGAAATTAAATAAAAATATGCGATACATCAGGCATATGAGCATATTGGATATTTTTTTTTTCTATGAATAGTCATGGATGCGCTCACCCTTCTATGGCAAGGATTAGTCATTTATGACCTTCCTTTTATGCGCATATTTACGACAATTTGTCAGAATACTGCATGATCTTGGAACTTTAGAATCCATCAAAATTAGTTGGATTTACGTTTTAGTTTTTCATCCCTTACTTATGGGCATATGTGGTACGATTTATATATATATATATATATATATATAATAACGGATTTTGAGCGAAGCGAAAAATCTACTTTTGGGTGAGATGACCATGTCGTCCCTGATGGAAGTTCCTATAGGGTAGCTTCCTAGGGTATATTACAACTACGGCGATATTCCCAAAGAATTTACCTTAAGGTACCCCAGAAATTCTAACTCCTGGAGCGAATATCCCTAATGAAGGGGATATCGCGACATATTAGAGGACGTATTCTTGACACGCCACATGGCAATCTGCACCCCAAACAGAGATAACACATCGAGGGGTCAATTGGCAAGAAACGAAAACGGGAAAGAAAAAGGGGGAGCCGCTCCCAAGGCTCCCTCTTCTCCAGTTTCGTAAGCGTGCCTGGTGCCAATCCTGGCGCCATCTGTATTCCTTGTAGCGTACACGAGGTGCTACAGATACTGTATGTAGGAGGGGTCCTACAGCCCTTTCATAGAAAGGGAATGGCGGGTCCATCAGGACGACATGGCCATCTCACCCAAAAATAGATTTTTCGCTTCGCTCAAAATCCGTTTTTTGGGCTCAAGCCATGTCGTCCTGATGGAAGTATACCAGAGCATTACTGTATCTGTGGATTCTCAGAACGTGCCGTACTCCCCGGAGGTAATTTTTCCCGGTCGACTAGACCTAAAGACCTAAGATGTTACCGTTATACATCTTTTCAACTAACCATAAACCATGTTAGAGCTTCCTGCCCCCTACAGGGAAGAGTCCTACTAGACTCTGGAAAAGTCTCGAAGATTACATATACCTATGTATGAATACCAGGCAAGCTAATATAGTTGGTCTCACCCTATATTAAGTAAAGCATAGTTTGTAAAGACACCACTGCGTCAATATGAAATATCGACCAGTTCTCCGCACAATACTTGTCATTGGACAAAGGTTTATATCCGCATAGGAGGAAACTTGTAAAACCGCCACCGTCCCCTTCTGGGACGGAATCCTCCCGTTAAGGGGAAAGCATAAACAAATGCAACATAGCTTGCATAAAGGAACAATTCTATTAGAATTATCCCAGATAAAGTACATAGAATGAATGCTCAATTATACCAATAAATTGACACAGGTGAAGGAGACGCAAGGTTCTCAAGAACCAGTTTATTGATAAACAATAAATAGACAGGTAAACAACAATTATATATATATATATATATTATATATATTATATAAGAAGAGGATAACCCCAAACTTTAAACATAAGTATGATAGTAAACAGAACTTGTTTATCTGAAAGAAAAAAACATTATTGCCACTTTTAAGATACCGAGGTATCAAAGTCATAAAAGTCTGTATTACAAATCTATCACATTAGCGTTAGAAAACGCTCGGCACACATGTCTGCACTTATGCTAGGTTCACCTTTGGAAATGGAACAGTCAACGTGGGCAACTCAGTGCCCTCACTTAGTTTGTAGTACCGTATGTAACTACACACTCACCCTGGAATTAATCGTCCCAATTAAAACCACTGTTCCTCGCAGAGTTAAACAGCAGGGTTAACGACACAACCCACTGCTACCACAGATCTCTTTAGTTCCTCTACTTGCTTCGCATAGTGGCGAAAGAACACTCTGGAAGACTTCCAGCCAGTGTATGAACGGAGATGTTCAAAATCTATACAATTAAAGAAATTTAAGGATGAGGCAACTTTCCTCGGATCGTGACCTGCGGGTGTACTGTCAGGATCCGCTCTGCGAATAAAATATGTGATTTTCGCTCTGAGTTGATTTCAGAGATAAATTTGAGCCTGATGTTTCTCCCCTGAATAGTTGACCACCCTTGAAGTCTGAAGTTCTACGAAGATAGACCTTTAGGCATTCTACTGGACATAGAGATGCATCTTCTTTCAGAGGGCAGATTCTCCAGGGCCCCCACCTGTTGGTGGGTAACTCATTCTTGGCGAGAACGTAGGATCCAGAAACAGGTTCAGTTCTCCCCCCATCCAGGAAACTGAACACGACATGCCTCTCTCGAGAGGGCTACAATCTCACTAACCCTGGCCCCGGATGCGAGTGCAAATAGGAAAATAACTTTTTGTGTCAAATCCTTTAACGCACACTCCTCATTGCTCAACAGAGAAGCGAATGAAGAACTTTGTCTAAAGACTATGAAATGGGCTTTGGAGGTGCTGAAGGTCTGAGCCTAGCGCAGGCTTTCGGAACTTTATTAAAGATCTCGTTACCGAGGTCGACCTGGAAGGGCATATACAATAGGTCTTGTCAAAGCAGACTTACACGCCGAAATCGTGTTAGCTGCCAACCCTTGACCATGGAGGTGGATGAAGAAAGATAAGCAGAAGTCTGTCGAGATCTCCTGCGGATTCTTCGCCTTGACAAAGGCCAACCATTTTCTCCAAGATGACTCATATTGCCTTCTAGTAGATTTGCCCCTTATATTCCTCTAGGAAGTCTATGCTGGCTTTCGAAATCCCGAAACGCTCCTCACCGCTAGGAGAGAGAAAATCATGAGCTGCAGGGTCCGGGTTTTCTGTAATGAAGCGCAGACAGTTGACTTCTGGACTCGCTGGGTCAGAACTGGATCTGGTAGCGGTACAAACTTCAGCCGTAGTTCCAATGCCAGGGGGAACCACACGCTGTTCGGCCACTTGTCGGCCACTATTGCCGCTACCCCCTTGAAGGATCTCAGTTTGTTGAGGACCCTCAACAGAGGGTTGTGAGGAGGGAACAGATAAATCCTGGACCATCTGTTCCAGTCGAGGGACATCGCGTCCACTGCTTCCGCTAAGGGGTCCTCGTACGGGGACATGTACAGGGGCAACTTCTTGTTGTCTTTCGTCGCAAAGAGGTCTATCTGCAGTTCTGGGACTTGATTCAGAATGAAGGAAAATGATCCTGCGTCTAAGGACCATTCCGACTCTAACGGTGTGAACCTGGATAGAGCGTCCGCTGTCACATTGCGGACTCCTTGAAGGTGAACTGCCGACAGGTACCACTTCTTCTTTTCCGCCAATCGGAAGATGGCCAACATCACCTGGTTGAGAGGTGGTGACCTCGATCCTTGTCGATTCAAGCATCTCACAACTACCTCGCTGTCCATCACCAACTTTATGTGGATCGAGTGACGCGGGGAGACTTTCTTTAAGGTAATGAGCACTGCCATAGCTTCTAGAAAGTTTATGTGAAAGGTCTTGAATAGCTTGGACCAAGTCCCCTGGACTTTTTTCCGATGAGAGTGACCTCCCCATCCCTCCTTCGAGGCGTCTGAGTGAATCGTCACCGACGGGGGAGGTGGCTGAAGAAGAACCGACTTCTTTAGATGTCTGGCTTGGGACCAAGGCCTGAGAAGAGTACGTAGCCGAAGCGGAACTGGTCTTCTCAGATCTCTTCGCGGGTTTGATGCATAACTTCTCCAAACTCCGGTTGCATCCTTTAGCTGTGCTTTTAGCACTGGGTCTGTCACCGAGCAAACTGGAGAGAGCACAGTACCCTCTCCTGTTCGCGTCTTGATATCCTTTCGGAATCTAGAAGTCTCTTGACAGAACCCGCTATCTCCTTCCTTTTCTTCGCCGGGATGGAAAAACGGTGTGACATTAGGTCCCAGTGGATTCCCTGCCATTGGAACTTTTGAGATGGAGAAAGTCGAGACTTTTTTCTGTTGAAATTGAAGCCTAGGTACTCTAGGAACTCTAGCTTGAACCCTAGGTAGGGGGAGAGTCGACGGTTGATTGGAACGTGCCAATAGGCGTCCGTCATGTCTATGGAGACAAAATATGCCCTCTTGGGCAGTAAGGTCCTTATGTGTTGCAGTGTTAGCATCTTTGAATTTGCAATTCACTATGAACTTGTTGAGTGGCGACAAGTCCAGAATGACTCTGAGCTTTTCCGAGTCTTTCTTGGGAACACAAAACAGCCTCCCTTGGAATTTGATGGACTTCACCCTTCGGATCACTTTTTTCTCCAACAGTTCTTGAACGTACTCCTCCAGAATGGGGGGTGGTGTTGGAAAAACCGAGGGCACGGGGGTGGAGTGCTGTACCAGCTCCAGCCCAGTCCGTTCTTGAGTAGGTTGTGGGCCCAGGGATCGAAGGTCCACCGATCCCGAAAATTCTGAAGTCTCCCTCCTACCGGCATCATCTCACTTGGACTGCCGTCCTGAGGTCTTGCCTCCCCGACTGCGATCACCCCTGAATCCCCTTTCCCTTGAGGGGCGCCTAGACGAGCCTCTGGCTGCTCCTCTAGGCCTTTCGAAAGGAAGTAGACTGCCCTTCGAACGTTGGGGTGAATGCCGTGGACTGTGTCGACACGGCCTGGGGTACCCACTGAAATGTGGTCGGGGTTTGTGCCACCAACTGGGGCACTGAAGGCAATGGCAATTGCAGTTGCTGTTGCTGTTTACGAGGCTTGGCTGGTTGAGACGGTAGCCTAGTCCTCATAGTCTTCCTCTTTGGTTGAGGACCCTCATCCGGGGAAGACTTTCTTTTGTTAGCCAGGCCCCACTTCTGTAGAAGGTTTCTATTCTCCGTGGCGGCCCTATCAACAACTTCTTTGACCAATTCGGTAGGGAAAAGGTCTTTGCCCCAAATGTTGGAGGAGATTAGCTTCCTTGGCTTGTGCCTCACCGTAGCCGAGGTGAACACGAACTCCCTACACGCTCTCCTCGCCCTGACGAAGCCATAAAGATCCTTCGTCACTGTGGCCAGATGAGTCTTGGCCACTACCATGAACATTTCATGGACCTTGGGGTCACTTGCCATCGTCTCAAGAGTAGTCTGAAGAGACATTGAGGCAGCCAGTCTTTCTTTTGTCTCGAGCTCTCTCCGCAAAAGAAAGTCAGACAGCTTAGGGAGGTCCTCGTCGAACTGACGTCCGGCAATATCAGCCTCCAACTTCCCAACTGAGAAGGTAAGATGGACGTCCTTCCAGTCTTTGTGGTCCATAGGCAGGGCCAGCGACAAGGGTTTACACTCCTCCAGGGAGGGGCAAGGCTTGCCGGCCTCGACTGCTTTTAGTACAGCCGCAAACCCTTTCTGTAAAAAGGGAAAGGCTCTAGCAGGAGAGGACACAAAGGAAGGGAGCTTCTTACTCAATGCAGCTACCTTTGAGTTCGTGAAGCGAACTCAAAGGTTTACATACATAAATATATTATTATATACTACGGCCGGCAAATTTCGTAACCTCCCGTGTTCCAAACTCACCTATTCATTCTAACATAATTCTGTTACACTTGAAAATATTACCCTAGCTCTAAGAAATTATTTAACACCAGACGGCAATATATAAAAACGTTGAATATCCAAAGATCTCTTAAGAATCCTTAAAACAAAACTGAATTATTAATTACTTGAACTATTCAAAACGACCTCTTACTTCCATTCTTAATCAGGGATTATGAGAGAGCTCTGTAAGAAATACCGGTGATTGAAATAGTACACATTTGAAAAAAAATAAAAATACCTATAAAATTACATTAATACCATTAATAGAGAGAGAGAGAGAGAGAGAGAGAGAGAGAGAGAGAGAGAGAGAGAGAGAGAGAGAGAGAGAGAGAGAGAGATTTTAAAAAGTTCTAGAACAATATGCACAAATGGCATATATCCTTCTTTATTCCATTTTGTGTGAAGGAAACCAATCTAAATTTTTTCTCATAAAGTAAGAAACTTTATAACACAACTAGAAGGGAATTGATACTTGATATAGCCTCTGCAATTTATTCACAGAAATATAGCACAAAAAGACGAAGAATATAATACACCCCCCCCTCTCTCTCTCTCTCTCTCTCTCTCTCTTTCTCTCTCTCTCTCTCTCTCTCTCTCTCTCTCTCTCTCTCTCTCTCTCTCTCTCTCTCTCTCTGCTTCAATAGATAAGAGACTTAGAAGAGGGTTAGCTAAAGTAACGATCTTTTATTTTTTTTGAAATTACCATATCCAAAACTTTTTTTTTTTTTTTTTTTTTTTTATAACAGCCAAGCCTAACTTATGCTGGCTGAATTGCTTTCACTCGAGATTAAGTTTCAAATTCAACCTTGAATTACTATGTTTAGTTAAGCTTCACATATAACATATCTGTATGATTGATTCCGTGCCCATTACTCCAAATGAAGGCTACGTTTCATATACGGTCCTTCAAGATTGCAAATGTTTTAGTAGTTTAACGAGTTGCGATACCAACACAACTGGATTAAATTACTTGTAAGAGATCTTGGATAACTAGGGTATTTTTCATTTACTTTTATACTATTATGAGAGTAAGATATTGCAGTTTTATGCTGAGTCCATTGATGGTGATAAAATAAAGCAAAAGTCCTTCATGGTAGAGTATTAGAATCTTGAGAAAATTGCTGTGAAAACCCAGAATGAACTGGAGCAGAAAGTCAAACTCCCTGAATCTATGGTTAAGGAGACCTCTGGCAAAGTTAACGACAATGTATCCTCTTGCTTTTATTGTTACATATGTTAAGGTACTATAGCTTAGATGATTCATATTTCATATACCTGGAATGTAAAGTGGTACCATAGATTTACATTATTACTTTACATCTTGGATATGTGAGAAGTTGACGTTTTAGAAGTCAATTGATAGTGACAATATAAAAGAAAAAAAGTTGGTGGAAGAATATCACTTAATATTACAGCTATTTTTTTTTATATAGAAAAAATGATTGTAATGATCCACTAGTTATGTGATTCAAGTCTTGGTCCTTGGAAAAACATATAATCTAATATCAAGTGTGCCAAATATATGAATAATGTAGATCTGTGTATTTTATGCATAATGTGTTTTATGTAACCATGGCAATTTTTAAATGTTTAGGAACGGCTGATGCCAAATTAATATAGAATTTAATGAGTTAAAGTCAGGGAAATATCTATCTGATGGCCCTCGTTCAAGAATAGTATAAATGCTATGCTCTATTTCACTATATTCATCTTTTTGAGTTCCAAGTTGTGATAAAAAACATGGAAAATTAAAAATGTAGTAGAATGTAACTATCATATGGTAGTCTATCTTTAAATTTTATAGGGACTGGGGAAGTTGATACAAGGGTTTTGCAGGCGTGTAATACTGACAGTTGGTAATACATTACGATTACCCTAAATACACTGCGAATAGAAATAATAGTCCAATCAAAGTACCCCACGAGGGAAAATAACACTTGCTTTTCGTAAAATAAACGCTGAAACTGCTGAAGGGAGATGTGCAACTCTCCCAGTTTGAGATGTTCAACTCTCTGAGATTGGGAAAAGATTACTTTGTCAATTTTGATTGTCAGACTGGACGCCACGTTTAGTCTGTTTTGTTGCACCACTTGTTCGCTATTTGATCAAGCAAAGGATACTTTGCGTCTTTTGTCGCCAAGTCATTGTGATGTCCTTTTTTCTTCTTTCTTTTTTTCATTGGCCATTGAGACAATACTGTCAATATTACTTTTTATCCACCCTTCATCTAAAATACAACTTTGTTGTAATAACCCCTAAAACAATCAAGGATCTATTTCCCATCTTCTGCCATGTCCATTATGACTGACTCCGTCAACAAATGTTTAAAAGAAAGAAGAATGAGATCTATGTTTATGGTTGTGAAGACAATCATTCGTATTTTCTTTTAATGAGAATCTGCATGATTGAAAACCTTGATACTGAAAAGCATTACACACCAACTTTTTAGAGGATCGAGTGATCAAAAGAGAGAGAGAGAAAAAATATGTGAAACAAATGAAAGGACCGCATGGATATTGCAAATACGTCTGTTTTCTACTTTTCGGTCACGGAAACCCATATAAAACTACAACTTAAGGAATAATTGATATTGACTTTATAATTTGTACATAAAAGAATTACTATGACACAAAAATACCATGAACAG
The DNA here is from genome assembly GCF_036898095.1 of Palaemon carinicauda. NCBI lineage: Eukaryota > Metazoa > Arthropoda > Malacostraca > Decapoda > Palaemonidae > Palaemon > Palaemon carinicauda. The sequence goes on along the minus strand of NC_090741.1, from coordinate 3,634,730 downwards.
AATGTGACCTCATATTCTCTCTCTCTCTCTCCCTCTCTCTCTCTCTCTCTCTCTCTCTCTGGAGGCAAAATGCACAGGGAAGTGTGAAAACAAACCCGTAAAGGTGCTGTAAACATTTCTCTCAATCAACCCTTAGTTTAAAAAAAAAAAAAAATCTCTTCGTATGACGATTGACTATCCTCATCGATACTTACATGGATTATTTTTACCGATAGCTGAGATTTTATTTCTTTTTTTTTTTTGCTTCCAGCTTAAAGTTCAGCTTCTAGTCAAGTTTAATCTACGTGATTCATAATTAGTTTATATACATGTTTGATCTACAATTAGTCTAGTTGGTAGAGGGGGTCTGCGTGCACCCCCCGGAAATCAATTTCTAATTGATGTCTTCCTATGGGGAAAAATGTGTAGAAAACAGTTTGCTATGTTAAAAATTTGAAATATTGTCCCACGTGCCTATTTTATGCAAATTAAGCCGCCATTACATGAAAATACTAAAATCGCTATAACTCCGCCAATGCAACAGATAACTGCAAAAATAAGGTGTCTAGACCCAGGTTTTGAGGGTCTAGCATCAATATAAGACCAGTCTCATAGTGACCACATGTGTTCCTGACATGTAAGATATGCAAATTAGTGCCGCCATTACTGAAAAACCTATTTTTACCATATCTTTGCAAATGTTATAGCAATCGTGAAGAACGTGTTGTCTGTACCCTTGTTTTATGGGTTGATGTTTATTATTAGACTATATTTGAATGTGCCTTTTGCTTATTTGTTTTATTATAATGAGATATAGTCAGGTAATGAGAGATTCTGAGGGTACTTACCAATTAGTGTTTATTAAGCAGTGAAATATTTTTTATCATTTCATCATAGGTGGCAACACTTTACTGAATAGGAGAGGATGTGATTCATTGAATCCGTGTCATTTATATTGGATGAAGCAGTGTGTTTTTCAGCAATTTATGAATCATTCTAGGTTTATCTTTTCTAGGTTTATCATAATTTAGTCTGCTTATAGTCAGATAGGTAAAAGGTGTTTATATAATCTCTCAAGCTCTATTTGATAAGACAATTAATGCAATTACTTGCATGACTTAGTGTCATTGGTAGTAATATTTCAAAACACTTCATCATGTTGGTTATAGGCCTATACTTCTCATTTCAGAGTAATAGTTTTGGTATAAGTTTGCCATCATGCCAAAGCGAAGGAATGCTGAATCTGCCAGCACTGAACGCACCAGCCTGAGCAAAAAGCCTGCTTCACCTGCACCTGTATGCATGCTTCATGTGTTATCCATCTCTGATCATGGGCCTTTTACCTCACTCAGTAGAATCAAAGGAACTGCATTTGATAAACTAAAGCACCTTCATGAAATCCGGGACCTGCGGCTCTGTCAGCCACATGCATCTCCCTATCGTATGCAGTCTGTATGCGACCAGATTCCTGAGACTGTCCCCGAGGACCTTGAAAATAATGGGTATCACCGTCAGTGTTATCAGCGGTTCTCTGGCAATCTGCATCTTATAGAAAATAAGACAACTGAGGAACCACAGGCATCCACCTCGCTATTGCATTCACCTCGTAGACATTCAACTGGACCTGTCTTTTCAGAGGAGTGCATTTTATGTGAGAAAGTAGAGATCAAAGGTGCTGATCGAAAAACTGTACGACCTGTCCATTTCTCATCTTGGAGAAACAAGGAAAATGCATGGGAACAAATTGAATCGAGAGCTGAAAAAATGGGCATGTTTCGGCTTCATAGACGTGTGAAAAATGTAGACCTCTTTGCTGTAGAAGCAAAACATCACCCATCATGTTTGAGATCATTCCACACCGCATTTGCTAACTTTGAACGCGGGGTTAACAGAGCAAATGACCCAAAGCGTACTGAACACGCGAAGATTTCGGCCGCTTATGAGAAGGCACTGAATTTTGTACGGGAGCACATTCGAACTCATGTCATCCAACGGAATGAAGTCCTGCGTCTAACATCATTGCGCTTGCTCTATATTGAAGAACTGAAACGCAATGGGCAGGAGAATGAAAACTACCGCTCAGAGAAACTCCTGAAACGTCTACAAAATGATTCAATCAAGGAGCATGTGTCCTTTCTGAAGGTTGATCATGACAAACTTGATGCAATTTCATTTTGGCTTGTGTACAATTCCAATATTTCGGTTAACGATGCTTTAGCACAAGCTTACACGCTTGGTAGCAAAGACAAATACCAAAACGCTGCTCTGCTTCTTCGCAGTAATATTCTACAGGCTTACAAAGACTCCAAAGTCCTCCCATGGCCGCCAACATTAGATGATATGGACCTCAGCTGTGATGATCTACTACCATCTGATCTCATTCGTTTTCTAAGCATGGTGATGTCAGGAAAAGAAGACATAGATACAAGTGAAAAGATGAAGCGACTGGTATTCTTCATTGGGCAAGACATTTGCTGTGCAGTGTCAGATGG
>NC_090741.1:3624759-3627259 GCF_036898095.1 Palaemon carinicauda | reverse complement strand
CTGACAAAGAGGACACATATTCAACGTCAACCGAAGCTGACGTGAATGCCGTAGGACACACACGCCTACCCCGTGACGTGCTGGTGCAGCGACAAAGCCACCCATCACCCTCCAAAAGTTCGCGCCCCAATCAACGACTTCTACAGCCATTTACTGCCGCCCATCGGCCGCAGTTTTGCTACTACCACTCCAGATTCGGGGCTGCAGCGAAGAAATGTGCCAAGGTTTGTCAGCAGCCAAAAAAACGTGTAAGTAGGCCATCACTCGGGGAGGTGACCTCCCGTGTTTCTAATCTTTTCTTTTTACATGATGCAGGAATGGGCATGCGATTTTTGGTAGATACGGGTGCTTGTCGTTCTCTTTTGCCAAGGGAACTCTTCAGGACACAACGCAGTCTGTCTAAGTCTGCCGACGTCCACCTAGTAGCTGCCAATGGATCTGCGATACACATACGGTTACGAGAACTTGTTAATACCTCTTCAACCGGGCCCCTCCAACCTTGCTTTCCACAACAATGCACCAATGAATCCTTACGCCCACCTCCTAACGTCGTACCAGGAAGTTTTCCGTCCAAAACTTCTCCAAACACCCATAGCTCCTGCCAAACACAGTATTTATCACCAATTAAGACGACTGGACCCCCCTTCTTTGCCAAATTCAGACGTTTGGCACCAGACTGATTGGCAGCTGCCAAACAGACGTTTGCCGAAATGGAAGAAAGGAGCCTTTGCCAAAAGGCCTCCAGCCCCTGGTCATCACCATTACACATCATCCTGACGAAAGACACCTCCCTCCCTCCGTGTGGGGACTACAGGCGCATGAACATGCAAAAAGAACTAGATCACTACCCCCTCCCAAACATCGCCGATGTGACCTCCTACCTGCACAATTTGAAAGTTTTCTCCACGCTCGACCTCCTGAAGGGGTATTATCAGGTGCCTATGAATCCAGAAGATATCCTCAACACCGCCATCACCACCTTAAATTACTACTCTTTTGGGCTTCGTAATGCTGGGGGCCCTTTTCAATGTCTCATTGATGTAATCTTAGGGGACCTCCCGTTTTGTGTATGTTACGTGGACGACAAAATTGTTTTCTTCCTCAAAAGAGGAACAACTCCGTCACCTGCACAACATGCTCGACCGCCTACAACAAAACGGCCTTGTAGTCTGGCACGACAAGTGTACCTTTAGTTCCAATGAAGTGTCGTTCTTAGGGCACCGCATCACTCATGAAGGAGTCCATCCTCTACTGAGATGGTAGCAGCCATTCAGAACTTCCCCGTGCCCTCGACCGTCAAACATCTGCAGGAATTCTTGGACATGATCAACAATTATCACCGTTTTCTCCCAGCGATTGTCGCCACTCTTGCTCCCCTCTACGCCTCCCTTAAGGACAAGCCAAAAGACCTGAAGTGGATTCCCCTTCAAGAAGTGGCTTTCTGCCACGCAAAGAATGCCCTATCAACCGCTGCTGCTCTCACTTTTCCCATTCCACATGCCCCTCTCCTTCTCTCCACCGACGTCAGCGACGTCCCAATTGGTGCAGTAATCAAACAGGTGGTAAAAGGCTGCAGCGTTTGGCCTTCTTCAGTAGAAAACTCTCCAAGGCAGAATCGGGTTATTCTACTTTTGATCGCGAATTGCTTGCGGTGCACTTGGCTGTCCGTCACTTTCACCATTTCTTAGAAGGTACGCCCTTCGTCATTCGCACAAACCACATGCCTCCGGTGCACGTCTTCACTCGACAGTCTGACGCCCGGTCTGCCCGTCAACGCCGAAATCTCTCCGCCGTGGCTGAATACAATTGCACCCTTCAACACATCCCTGGGAAAATGAATCCCGTTGCTGATGCCCTGTCAAGAAACACATTAGCCGCTGTTCAACTGGGATTGGATTACAATGCCTTGGCTGAAGCTCAATGACAGGATCCAGAGTATTAAGCATGTAGGACATCCTGCACATTCCTCAGTTCGGAAGACGTCCCTCTTGACGACTCCTACACCACCCTCCTCTGCGATGTCAGTACTGGTAGACCGCGACCGTGGATTTCTGCTCCCATGCGAAGACAGGTGTTTGATTTCATTCACAGCCTTTCACATCCATTGCGCCGTTCTACTGCACGGCTGCTGAAGACTAAGTTCATTTGGCTCGGCATTACTAAGGATGCTGAGGATTGGGTGTGCGCCTGTACTACTTGCAAAACTTCCAAAGTCCATCGACACATGGATTCAGGAGTGGGCACCTTTCCCCAACCTCAGCGTCGTTTCGCCCACATTCACGTCGACATTGTAGGCCCCCTACCCACATCACAAGGACACCGTTACCAGTTTACCGTCATCGACTGCTCCACTTGTTGGCCTGAAGCCATTCCAAAGGAAACTGCAACGTCCGCCTCATGTACATGTGCCTTACTCTCATGATGGATAATAAGATTTGGTATCCCTGAGCATATTACTTCTGACAGGGGTACCACTTTTACCTCTCAATTGTGGACATCA
>NC_090741.1:3604759-3619759 GCF_036898095.1 Palaemon carinicauda | reverse complement strand
CTAAGGCATTAAAATCAAACCCACTTAGTACTGCCAATAGCTCTAAAAAAATAGCTTTACCATCTGATAAAATGTCAAATGACGAGGTAAGCATATTACCTCCTGAGGCTTTACCACGGTGTATCAACACTAGGGCATTACCCATTTCCGAGCACCCTTCGTCCTCCATTACAAAAACTAGTACAAACCTCTCTGAGGCCATGTCCTTGACTGATTTGATGGAGGTTCCACTTAAAACCAACTTACCTGATGCACCTGTAGTGGGAAAGGTGCAAAAACCTAGAATCCGACCATCTATTAATCGTAAAGGACAAAGACCTCTATCTTTCTCACCCCCCTCCATTATCAATATTAAAGTTATGACATCAAATAAATTTGATGTTTTTTCTGTGGATGTTTCTAATGAACCAGAAGATAAACTAAATCAATCAGAATTTAAAGTTAAGGTCCACCATCCACCTCAACAAGTAGACCAAAAGGACGTAAAGAAAAACATAAAGGTAAAACCCAACATATCAAGACCATCTTTGAAGAAACCTACAGGTAATAGTGTTAGATTAAAAACTGGTAATTGGAGAACCTTATCCAAGATGTCTTCCAGAAATGATCCATAGTTTTCTCCTCCATTTTGCAATGGAATTGTTAGGGTTTAAGGGCCAAATATGAAGAACTTTAGCTCCTAATTCATGAACAGTCCCCCTTAATTAAATGTCTACAGGAAAGTAAGCTTGATGCTAACACTCCTAATCCTCGAGACTATGCTAGCTATAGAACACCATATAATCAACAAGTCGTGAGCTATGGCAGAAGTCTCATATACGGTCATCGAGATGTTCCTCAAATACCTTTGCCTATTCGTACACCCCTGCAGGGAGTGGTTGTACAAATTGATATAGGGAGAAAATGTACAATATACTCTCTGTACTTACCTCCAAATGATAATATTTCATATGATGATTTAGTAGAAGTCATTTAACAACTCCCTCAACCTTTTCTCTTACTGGGAAATATTAATGTTAGACATCCTATATGGGGTGATGTTTTGGCAAACACAAGGGGCAATATTATTTTATCATTTGTGGAGAATGAGGATGTCAGACTCCTTAATACAGAAGAGCCCACGTACTTCTATGTTCAGACAGGTACCTTGTCATTCATTGACCTTTCAATTGCAAGTTCTAACTGCCTTCTTGATTTTGATTGGTTGACATTAGATTATTGGCATACTAGTGATCATGCACCAATCATTATGAACACCAACAAAGTTCAACCTTTACAAAGATCTCCACGATGGAATGTTGACAAGGGAAACTGGGTTAAATTTCGAGAGCTAAGTGAAATCGAGGGGAGTGCAGAATAGTTTGAAAGTGTAGATGATGCCATAGACCTACTGAATGGAATCCTCCATACAGTGTAATATAAATAAGTAATTCTGTTTTGAATAGTTCGGGAAAAAGATTGACTAGACAATTGTTCAAATGCCAGTTAACTACATGTTCCCCATTTGTTGGCAGGAACGAATGTTTCGGAGGGCACTGTTATGTATTATTGTAATAATGTATTATATTATTTCAAGTGTTACAGGTATTGCGCAACATTGCATCATATTGCATGAATAAAACATGTTATGCTTTGTGCATAAGTGTAATGATTTATTTTGGTATTAGGATTCAAACATTTGTTGATTACCTCAAAGATAGGATGTAATTCTTTATAGTTTGGTACTGGAGTAGGATTTAAGTCTTTTCAGAGCGATGCTCTTTTGTTTAGCAATGTTTTGGTTTTGTCAGATTGTGTATGATGCTCCACACACACTTAGGAGTCAGCTGTCATAGAGCAATGTAGTCACAAGAGTTATTAAAGTATATTTCAAGAATACCAACGTATCATTAAATCCCACCAAGAAAAATTGACGACCAAAGATGGGATCAGCTGGGAAATAATTAGTAACAATTCTTCATCTATGTTCCAGGTAATTATTATGGTTAATAGAAACATCCTATTAACACATTAGGCACGTCACAGCAACGAGAATTATAGTCGGCAGTGAGAAGGTGTCTGTCTTCAATGAAGGTCACTAATACGTTTGGAAGATACGGTGTTGGATCCGGTGTTTCGCCGTTGGGTTTGGAGCAATCAATTCCGTTCCCATCTGATGGTTGTGGCTGTATGAGAAGCAGCGTGGGCCCTCTCGAGTTACGTTGGTGTGGCCTGTTTAGATGTGGGAATTTCAGGAGTTTGGTTTCATTCCTGGACTGTGATTATCAGGTGTATCTTCGTATCGGTGGCTGAAGAAGAACCTCTCACTCAAGAAATTGTTTTCTAATACACTCTATTCACTCGGAGACCTCTAGAACTGATTGTTTGAATGTCAGCTAAGTTTTGTTTTATTATATTTATTATTTTTCCATGAATATTACCTGAGCTCTTAGATACCGGTTGTATCTGCAAGTGTTTGTTATTTAAGCCTAATAAAAATGTTTTGAAGTGTTGTTTCGTGTGTAATTCTCCTCCTCATAATTAAACCTGTTTTTAAATATGTTTTGTGGTTGTTCATGATGTGGACATCGTAACATATTTGAGGGTCATGTCTGGGATCGTTGAATTTCAATTTGAGCAAAACAGGTTTAATTGAGGAGCTTATTTAATTGTTGTTGAGTGAGGTCATTTAGTTGTTTTATAGCCATTGTAACCAATCATGTCTGAGTCTAAAACAGAGTATTTAGAAAGTGATTTTGACGTAAAGGAATTTCTGTCGTCCTTACCAGTGGTTGCAGCTTTTCAAAGTCTGTGTAAACGGGAACTTGTGTTAATTGCTAACTATCTAGACATAGGTTTTACTATGGATATGAAAAAGGATGATTTAATAAAGGGTTTGATAGGACACTTGGGTATTTTAGAGGAGAAGGCAGAAGTTTCAAGGGTAAAAGAAAGTGATAGCATTGAAGCTTTGAAACTTAGAATAAAGCAGAAGGAGTTAGACATAGCTGCTGAACGTGAAAGAGCGGAAGAAAGGGAGAGAGAGAGGGAACTTGAACGTGAAAGAGCGGAAGAAAGGGAGAGAGAGAGGAAACTTGAGCGTGAAAGAATGGAACACGAACTAAAGTTATAGGAAATTAAGGTAAGACACAGACAAGGTAGTGGAGATTTTGATGTAGCTAAATACATGAAGATGGTTCCCCCTTTTGATGAAAATGAAGTAACTTATTTTATAACTTTTGAGAAAGTAGCGAAAGGAATGGGCTGGCCTAAGACCTCATGGTCTATATTATTACAACGTGCATTGAAAGGTACTGCTCAAGAGGTATTTTCTAGTTTGTCTGAGGAGACGTGTGGTAATTATGACGAAATGAAAAAGTGTATTCTCAAAGCATATGAATTAGTGCCAGAGGCCCACAGGTTGAAATTTCGTAGGCTTTTTAAAACCCGAGATCAGACTTACATAGATTTTGCTCGTATAAAAGTTAAATTGCTTGACGATTAGTTAAGATCTAGAGAAATCTGTGATTTTGAAGGGTTTAAACAACTAATATTGTTAGAAGAGTTTAAGAATTTTTTATCTAAGGAATTGAAGGCACACTTAGAGGAGCTTCAGGTTGAGAGCTTAGAGAAAGCTGCCATTATTGCTGACGAGTACTCACTGACCTACAAAGTTTTTGAAGGGAAAAATTGGTTAGGGGTAGTAGCAGCAAAGAGGGTTTTCAGGAATTGAAAAGGGGTAAGAGTAAAACTGAAAACGCAGGTGATATGGATAAAGGTGTTGTAGCTCCAGTATTGAAAGGTAATAGTTTGCCTAGTGGGCAGAGGATGCCAATTAAGTATTTTAACTGTGGTAAACTAGGCCATAGAAAGGCCGACTGTTGGTTCTTAAGGGACGGTAATAGAGAGCATAAACCAGTTGCTTTGGTAAGCAAAGTAAGTGCTGATAGAGAGATTAAGTGAGGGTGAGAAAAACCCTGGGCTCTCTGATTTGGAGAGATATAAGTCATTTGTGTCTTATGGTAGTGTAGCTACAGAAAGTGGTAAGGGCAGAAAAGGATTAGTTATCCTTAGAGATACAGGGGCTCTACAGTCATTTATTTTGAAAAGGGCATTGCCTGAAGGTTTCTAGTATGAGGGTAAGGAAAGGGTATTGGTTAAGAGTTTTACAAAAGAGATAATCTCTTGTCCGTATGAGACTGTGGTTCTGGAGTCTGATTTTGCAACGGGTCCGGTTAGGGTTGCCGTTGTGGAAGAAATTCCTGTAGAAGGAGTTGATTTAATATTGGCCAATGATATTGGTGGTAATAGGGTTTTAAGTAACCCACGGTTACCTAGCTATCCTCAGTTTTGTGCACGCACGGAGAGCTTGGAAGGAAAATTTCCTGGTATTTTTCCCGTGTGTGCTATCATACGGTCAATGCAGAAAGTGGAAGCTAGTAGGGATTGAATTCTCGAAGTGTTTTCTGGGAAAATTTGGTATTGTTCTGAACAAGGTAAGGTTTTAGCTGTATCTAGAGAGAAATTCATAAAGGATCAAGAAAATGACCTAGAGCTAGCAGTGATAGATGCAAAGGCTTTTTAGATAAAGAACTTGAGAACACTCCAGTTGGGTATTATGTCGAAAATGTATTATTAATGAGAAAATTTAGAGCCTCTAAGGTTGCTGCCGATGAATAATGGAAAGTTAATTACCAAGTAGTCGTTTCTCCAAATTACAGACCCTCTATTTTACATTTAGCACATCAGAATCCATTTAGTGGCCATTTCGGAGTCAATAAAACTTTTTGCAAATTAACTAAACACTTTTACTGGCCTGGGATTCATTCTGATGTTAAAGAATTTTGTAAGACATGTCATATGTGTCAAATGATCGGAAAACCGAACCAAAAGTTGACGAATGCTCCCCTTGAACCCATACCAGCCATGGAAGAACCATTCCATAGGGTAATAGTGGACATTGTTGGCCCATTGCCAAAGTCAAAAGGTGGAAATCAGTATATACTTACAATCATGGACAGATCCACTAGGTATCCTAAGGTCATTCTGTTGCGGAATGTCTGCTCTAAGAATATTGTAAATGAGATGTTACAATTTTTCACTCGGTTTGGATTGCCTAAAGAGGTTCAGTCGGACCAGGGTACAAATTTCTTGAGCAATATATTTAGACAGGCAATGCAGGAACTAGGAATCAGGCAGGTAACTTCATCAGCGTACCATCCTCAGAGCCAAGGGGCTGTAGAAAGGTACCTTCAAACCTTGAAAACTATGTTGAGAAAATTTTGTTAGGAGAACAAAAGCGATTGGGATAAAGGTCTGCCCTTCCTTCTGTTTGCGTCCAGAGAAATCCCCAATGAGTCGCTAGGGTTTTCCCCTTTCGAGTTAGTATTTTGTCATCAGGTTAGAGGACCTTTAAAATTGATTAAAGATCAGTGGATTAATAATGTTGAAGATTTTAATTTGTTGGACTATGTTTCAGATTCTAGGGAAAGAATCAGGAAAACCTGGGACATAGCAAGAGATAACTTAATGGAAGCTCAGCAGAAGATGAAAAAATACTATGATTTAGGAGCCAAAAAAGTTGACTACAAACCAGGAGATGAGGTATTGGTATTCCTTCCAGTAGCAGGTCAGCCATTACATGCTAAGTTTTCTGGGCCTTACATAATAGAAAAGAAGGTAGGAAATACGGATTATGTTGTTCTTACTCCAGCAGATAGGAGAAGGAAAAAGAGGTTGTGCCATGTTAATATGTTAAAGCCATATTTTTCAAGGGCGCCAAAGCCAGTCTTGTTGATTATAAAGTTAAATAATAATAATAATAATAATCAAGAGAAACTTAAACTTGAGACTGAGGTTGAAGACTAGCCTATTTCTAATTCAGAGGCTTTAAGGAATTTGAAGAATAAATTGGTTCATCTTGATGAAATTCGAGTTCAGGAGTTGAGCGATTTATTGTACGATTATAAAGATGTATTTTCAGATGTTCCGGGCAGGACCTGCTCATTATAACATGATGTTGATGTTAGCAATTCAAATCCTATTAAACAACACCCATATCGCTTGAATCCGCAAAAGGCAGAGATTGTTCAACGGGAAGTAGAATATATGCTTGATCATAAATTAATTGAACATAGTAGTAGCCAGTGGAGTTCCCCTGTAATACTTATCAAAATAAATGATGGTCAATACCGTTTATGTTTTGATTACAGGAAAGTAAATGTAGTCACCAGGGCAGATTCATTCTCAATTCCTAGGGTGGATGACTGTATTGATCGCATTGGAAAGGCCAGATTTATCAGCAAGTTTGACATGTTGAAGGGTTATTGGCAGGAACAATAATCAGAGATTAACAAGGTGGAGTCTATTTTTACAACCCTACGATTTGAACATCCTGCATATCAAAGGGAAGGAGAACGTCATTCTGGATGCATTATCAAGGATGTGACTTGATATATTTTTGACCTGATTTTTGTTGGATGCAAAATATATATTACATATATATTTTTCCCTTATTTTAGGGGGGGGGGTGTAATATAAATAAGTAATTCTGTTTTGAATAGTTCGGGAAAGAGATTGATTAGACAATTGTTTAAATGCCAGTTAACTACTTGTTCCCCCATTTGTTGGCAGGAACGAAGGTTTCGGAGGTCACGCCAGAGCAACGAGAATTATAGTCGGCGGTGAGAAGGTGTCTGTCTTCAATGAAGGTCACTGATACGTTTGGAAGCGTGTACCGACTTTTCGTGCGATGTCTCTTCGTCCGACGACACTTCGTCCACGCCTTTTTGTCCAATGTCTTTTCGTCCGATGGACTTTTGGTCCAACAACATTTGGTCCAATTTTAAATCTCTTCAATCCATAACTTCCCCAATAGATAATTAAACCTTGTAAAGACCTCTTTCTCCCTTGTTGTTCATAATATAAAACTAAAGAAAAACTGCTCAACATAACATAACTACCCTTTGCGGAATAATAACTTTTTTAGCGTAGCTGAATCTTAAAGTATTCAAGGTAAGAAATCTAAGAAATAACATCTGAAGTGAAAATAAAAAAAACGTAAACAAAAGTTGATAATTTTAATAGTAGCACAGTGTAAAACAATGAATGATTTAAAAAAAAGGAAAGATTGTTTAAAATTGGTGCAAATTATATGCCACATTCTTCAGAAACTCTGCTTTCCTCGTTGACTCATATCCAGTTACCAATCTTTTGAGACGGTCGGTGATTTTTTTATATCGGGAACAAGAATTTGACGGATCTCCTCGTAGTATTTGAGTCAATCTACCTTGAATAAATCCTTCTTCTTCCTTCAAGGTTTTGATAAATTTCCAAATGTTCAAATGTGCTCCACCCGCTGAACGTTTTATAGCAGAATGAAACCCCTCTGCAGCATTGTTTGTTCTGGGTAAATCTTGAAGAATACGCTCATTAACATTCCATACATCTATTGGGAAGATAGGTGAATCTCTCCTTCGTCTCGCACCACGTCCTCTTACTACTCCCATGAAAGTCACATCAAAGTAAGTTATTAATTCGGAAGGTATTTCGTCATCGTCAATCAATTCCTCATATGCCTCTCCAACATCTTCAGTGGGGAGAAATGCTAATGCTGAAAAACATCTTATTTTAAGACAAAATTCAGAGTGTTTGTTACATTTTTCTTTGAGACCTAGATCAACAATTTTTCTAAATATGGACTGCCCCAGATGAAACAAACATGCAGCAATAGATGAATTAGGGAATGATGAATTAAATGACTTATGAATGGCTACTTCAAAATCTGCCATGAGATCAACTGGATCTACATTAGGTTGCATAATTTTCAATTGTTCAAAAAATGATTGATATGTCTGCTTGGTTTTATTCGGCAGTAATGCAAAGACCCGTGGGAAACTGCTACCATTAACTTGTACATGAATGCAAAATAGTTGATACCACTGTTCTGGCACAATTTTGAATGTCCCATCACATGCCCAATGACAATATGTTGCTATATCTTCGAGAGCTCTTTCTGATGCAAATATTAGAATTCTTTGATGATCCTCGATGCCTGAATCATATCTTAGAAACTGTTCGCCATTATCTAGTTTACCGTATTTGTAAGGGATCTCAAATCCATGTCTAGCCACTGGATTAGCAGGAAATCCGGATTGCTTTTGTCGGCACCTTTGAATATTCTTTGAAATTACTTGCGTACGAGGGAGCTGAGAGCAAGTATTTTCAGTTATCTCCGTAAACTTTCTTGATAATATGCTTCGCGAACTTGCTGCTGTTTTCAATCGCTTCTTCCTTGATTTCAGCAACTGCTTTTTTAGCATTTAATGCATCTAAATTTGCGTGATGAAGGTGCTCACCAAAAGAATAAATAATTTTGGGTACATTGTCTTCCGTAACCGTATGAATGCGCACTGAACACAGCTGCCTCTTCTCACACCTCCAGTATTCTTATCCAAGTTTTGTATTATTTAAATGAAAATCGTAGATGTAATTACTTTCATCTACTACTTTTCTTTTCAGCTTTGTTGATTGTATGAACTTTGCCATTTCGGAATGGGCAGATCCAGAAACTGAAGTACTAAACTTGCAGCACACTATATACATAGTACCATACTAAAGAGAGAGAAGGAGAAAGGAGTTGTTAAGCAAGACTAATGGGGTAATTAGAAAATAAGCTTATTACTTTTTAATAAATGTCAATAAAGTATAAACTTTTAACACAGTAGTAAAGTAAACGGTAATAACAATCCCCTAAAATACTTGTTTTCTTTAGAAATTGGACCAAGTGTCGTTGGACCAAAAGTCCATCGAACGAAAAGACATTGGACAAAAAGACATGGACGAAGTGTCGTCGGATGAAGTGACATTGGACAAAAAGACCACCCACCGTTTGGAAGATACGGTGTTGGATCCGGTGTTTCACTGTTGAGTTTGGAGCAATCAATTCCGTTCCCATCTGATGGTTGTGGCTGTATGAGAAGCAGCGTGGGCCCTCTCGAGTTACGTCGGTGTGGCCTGTTTAGATGTGGGAATTTCAGGAGTTTGGTTTCATTCCTGGATTGTGATTTCCAGGTGTATCTTCGTATCGGTGGCTGAAGAAGAACCTCTCACTCAAGAAATATTTTTCTAATACACTCTATTCACTCGGAGACCTCTAGAACTGCTTGTTTGAATGTCAGCTAAGTTTTGTTTTATTATATTTATTATTTTTCCATAAATATTACCTGAGCTCTTAGATACCAGTCGTATCTGCAAGTGTTTGTCATTTAAGCCTAATAAAAATGTTTTGAAGTGTTGTTTCGTGTGTAATTCTCCTCCTCATAATTAAACCTGTTTTTAAATATGTGTTGTGGTTGTTCATGCTGTGGACATCGTAACAACAGCACGAATCAATTTGATTCCTAAAACCACAGAATTATTCAAACGACAACCAGTCCCAAGGTGCTCTTCAGAATGACCTGTCTTGCAGAAAGCCACCAGAAAATCTCTGACATGATTGTGTAGATGCATTACTGAGGAAAATTTTATAACATACAAAAAGTTTAGAGCACTGTTCCGTCGTGCCATGAAAAACGCATGACGCTAGTCTTGTTTCCTCCATTAAAAGTAGAACACTACCATCTTCTGTATGGAGAAAAATAAAAAAAAATCGCAGGCAAATTTACCCTAAACCCACCGCCAGTGTTGAAGGTGAACGGTCAGTATGTGACTGAAGCAAATGATGTTAGCAATCCCCTGGCTGATAACTTTTTAGATGCATCATGTAAGTGTGAAGCAGCTCCTGGTCACCAGTATAGGAGCATTGAAGAAAAGAAAATTTTTAATTTTGCAACAGGAAGGGAAGAGTCAGAAAATTCTCCTTTTCTTGATAGATAATTTGATTTTGCACTTGTTATTTGTAACAAAACAGCCCATGGACCCAATGGAATTCCATATGCAATGATTAAACATATACCTTTTAATACAAAGTTATTTATTTTAAGCATTATTAATAGAATATGGCATGATCATAGTTATCCAAGTGTTTGGCAAGTAGCCATTATTTTAGCCTTTTTAAAAACCCGCTAAGGAAAAGTTTTTAGCAGCAAATTATCGGGCAATTGCATTGACATCTTGTTTATGTAAAATCATGGAGAAGATGGTCAATGCAAGACTGATGTGGTACCTTGAAAAGAAAGGTATTATATTACCTATCCAGTGTGATTCTTGAAAATGCACTCAACAACTGATGTGTTGATACGACTTGAGTCCTCTATTTGTGAAGCCTTTGTTTCCAAACAACACCATGTAACAGTTTTTTTTTTTTTTTTTTTTTTTTTTTTTTACATTAAAAAGGCATATGATACTGCATGGAGACATGGTGTACTTAAAAACCATTCATGAATTGGGATTAAGAGGAGAGCTACCACTGTTTATTCAGTCATTTCTTACACATATATTTTTTCAAGTGAGAGTAGGGAAAACTCTATCAGAGAATAAATGTAAGGAGGACAGAGTTCCCCAGGGTAGTCTGCTGAGTGTGACCTCGATCCTTGTCGATTCATGTATCTCACAACTACCTCGCTGTCCATCACCAACCTTATGTGGATCGAGTGACGCGGGGAGACTTTCTTTAAAGTAAGGAGCACTGCCCTAGCTTCTAGAAAGTTTTATGTGAAAGGTCTTGAATAGCTTGGACCAAGTCCCCTGGACTTTTTTCCGATGAGAGTGACCTCCCCATCCCTCCTTCGAGGCGTCTGAGTGAATCGTCACCGACGGGGGAGGTGGCTGAAGAAGAACCGACTTCTTTAGATGTCTGGCTTGGGACCAAGGCCTGAGAAGAGTACTTAGCCGAAGCGGCTGGTCTTCTAAGATCTCTTCGCGCGTTTGATGCATAACTTCTCCAAACTCCGATTGTAACCTTTAGCTGTGCTCTTAGCACTGGGTCTGTCACCGAAGCAAACTGGAGAGAGCGCAGTACCCTCTCCTGCTCGTGTCTTGATATCCTTTCGGAATCTAGAAGTATCTTGACAGAACCCGCTATCTCCTTCCTTTTCTTCGCCGGGATGGAGAAACGGTGTGACAAAAGGTCCCAGTGGATTCCCAGCCACTGGAACTTTTGAGATGGAGAAAGTCGAGACTTTTTTCTGTTGATCTTGAAGCCTAGGTACTCTAGGAACTGGATCACTTGACTGGAAGCTTGCAAGCATTCTGTCTCAGATGCTGCCCACACCAACCAGTCGTCCAGGTAGGCTACTACCTGAATTCCCTTTAGGCGTAATTGTCTGAGAGCTACGCTCGCAAGCTTCGTAAAAATCCTTGGGGCTATGTTTAGCCCGAATGGCATGGCTCCGAAGGCGTATAGTCTTCGTTGTAGCCTGAACCCTAGGTAGGGGGAGAGTCGATGGCTAATTGGAATGTGCCAATAGGCGTCTGACAAGTCTATAGAGACGGAATATGCCCTCTTGGGCAGTAAGGTCCTTATGTGTTGCAGTGTTAGCATTTTGAATTTGCAATTCACCATGAACTTGTTGAGTGGCGACAAGTCCAGAATGACTCTGAGCTTTTCCGAGTCTTTCTTGGGAACACAAAACAGCCTCACTTAGAAATTGATGGGCTTCACCCTTCGGATCACCATTTTTCTCCAACAGTTCTTGAACGTACTCCTCCATAACGGGGGTGGAGTGTTGGAAAAACCGAAGGCACGGGAGTGGAGTGCTGTACCAGCTCCCACCCAGTCCATTCTTGAGTAGGCTGTGGGCCCAGGGATCGAAGGTCCACCGATCCCGAAATTTCAGAAGTCTCCCTCCTACCGGTATCACCTCACTTGGACTGCCGTCCTGAGGTCTTGCCTTCCTGACCACGACCACCCCTGAATCCCCTTCCCCTTGAGGGGCGTCTAGACGAGCCTCTGGCTGCTCCTCTAGGCTTTGCTCGAAAGGAAGTAGACTGCCCTTCGAACGCTGGGGTGAATGCCGTGGACTGTGTCGACACGGCCTGGGGTACCCACTGAAAAGTGGTCGGGGTTTGTGCCACGATCTGGGGCACTGGGGGCAATGGCAATTGCAGTTGCTGTTGCTGTCTAAGAGGCTTGGCTGGCCGAGACGGTAGCCTAGTCCTCATAGTCTTCCTCTTTGGTTGAGGACCCTCATCCGGGGAAGACTTTCTTTTGATAGCCAGGCCCCACATCTGGAGAAGGTTTCTATTCTCCAAGGCGGCCTTATCAACAACTTCTTTGACCAAGTCGGTAGGGAAAAGGTCTTTTCCCCAAATGTTGGAGGAGATTAGTTTCCTTGGCTCGTGCCTCACTGTAGCCGAGGTAAACACGAACTCCCTACAAGCTCTCCTTGCCTTGACGAAGCCATAAAGGTCCTTCGTCACTGTGGCCAGATGAGTCTTGGCCACTACCATGAACATTTCATGGACCTTGGGGTCACTTGCCATCGTCTCGAGAGTAGTCTGAAGAGACATTGAGGCAGTCAGTCTTTCTTTTGTATCGAACTCTCTTCGCAAAAGAAAGTCAGACAGCTTAGGGAGGTCCTCGCCGAACTGACGTCCGGCAATATCAGCCTCCAACTTTCCAACTGAGAACGTAAGATGGACGTCCTTCCAGTCTTTGTGGTCCATAGGCAGGGCCAGCGACAAGGGTTTACACTCCTCTAGGGAGGGGCAAGGCTTGCCGGCCTCGACTCCTTTTAGTACAGCCAGAAACCCTTTCTGTAAAAGGGGGAAGGCTCTAGTAGGCGAGGACACAAAGGAAGGGAGCTTCCTGTTCAATGCGGCTACCTTTGAGTTAGAGAAGCCCCTCTCTTTCATCGAGGATGAAAGTAGAGCTTGAGCCTTAGCATGGTCCATCACTATGACCTCCTTCGGCTCTGTCTCCTCCTTTGAAGCTGGTTCCTTCCTCAGCCGGACAGAACAGTCCGGATATGATGCCTTGCTGGGCCAGAATTCCACCTCCTCCAGGGGAACTGAGCCCAGCTTATCCGAGATGACGATCTTTCCAGTCGTCATCGGCATGTGCTCAGCATGCCTCTATGGGTTAGCATCTGAGCACAAGGGAAGGTCTTTCACATTGAGCTTTTCTGGGGCCCATGTGATTCTGCAAGGCACTGCATTCGCAGTTCCATTGCAGCCGCCTTCTCCTGATTCTCCTTCTGCATTTGTTGGATCATTCCAACAATAGAAGAGAGGGCCTGTCCCAGCTCTACTGGGAGACCGGCCGATGTTGAGGGAATAGGCTCCGGAATCTGAACCGGAGTAGCCGACACCTCGTCGACGTCTACCTCTACAACGTCTGGGGCTTGAACTTCATCCTGGGCTTCTGCTAGGAGGTCTTCCTCCAGACACTTGTCCACATCAGACATCCTGTCATCTAACTGGATGTCTTGCATCGCGACCGCGACTTCAGCATCCACCTGGATCTGAACTTAGGGGATCTCCTCTTGAGGCTGGGGAATCACTGCATCAGCTGATGCCTTAGGGAAAAGATACGGCCTCATCTTCTCACTTGGAAGATAAGGGCCAGAAGTGTTCTTTTGGAAGCCCCTTACCCAAGTACGAAGCTTCTTCCTAGCTATAGGCCTATCCCTTGATTCCTCCTCCTAGGGGAATCAAAGGTCTCAGTAATCAGGTTAGTGCACACAGTACATACCTGAGGGTCCCAATACCGGAGATCATCCTTGGAGACAGCGTATGCTGCGTGTCTCCTACGAAACTCATGTCCGCAGAGGTTCTTGCTGCGGACGTTGCAGAAAGCACTTCCGCACTTCGGAGTGTCCTTCTGTAAAGAGAAGAAATTTCCATGAGTATCAAGTGAACTATGTATCACTGGATATGCATAGTATAGCATAACAATTCAGAAAGGAAAGACACACACTTGTGTTTCCCTCACAACCCATTGCTGCAGCCTTCCAGATAATAAAATCAAATGGTTAATCTCTTCTAGAGTAACCAATGCAAAGTTTCCAGAGGAAACAGGTGGAGCTCACACCTAAGCAATGATTTTAAAAACCTGGATAATAGACAGGAAAGAACTCACTTTCCTATCTGTAGGGCAACAGCAAAGGATTGTGCAAGAAAACACAAAAGTGTTAGAACACACAGTGCTGTACCAACACCCTTACCATAGTTTTCTTCTTACTGTATATGTTATACTGAAGATTACTAGTACAGTATAGGGGGATACGTGCCGGCCGGCACTTGCCGGCCAGCACTCACCATAACTAGCTTTGAAGTATACTACTTAACAGCTATAAGGCGGCAGCACTCTGGTTCAAATGCATGTGCCGGCCGGCAGCAACTGCCGGCCGGCAACAGCCAATGTCGGCCGGCAATGGCTGCCGGCCGGCAACTACACAAGGTAGTACCCAGCTGCCGGCCACACTCTTGGTGACCGGCAGACAAGGGCTGACATAAGCCGGCCGGCAAAGGTACAAGACCGATGCCAGCCGGCAGCAAAAGAACCAGAGGACTACACCTGCCCGGCTGCCGGCCTCGGGTACAGCACTAGAAGAAAAATAGAATGGATGCCGGGATAAGAGTGTACACTACCTCCAAGCCCGGCAATCCGAAAGAGTGCATATAAGGAAGGGGAGAATCTAATTCAGGCTTCCTGACCAATGCCGTCTGGCTCTACAGGCAGGCATGGAAGAGGGACCAAGGGAGGTCCGGGCAGCACTCAAAAATATAAGACCCTTGCCGGCCGGCAGCTCTGCCGGCCGGCAAGGGGCTGAGTCAATTCCACATCCTAAACTATACTAGGTCCAGATGTAGAACGACGTACAGTACTGTAATGGCTAGGCCATTACGGAGATAGAGGGGGAAGGGACAAGAGGGTCCTACCGACCTTGCTTTAGTGACGGATCACCCGCAGCCCAGAAACTTATCTTAGCCTAAGGGAGATCTAAGGGGGAAGGCCAGCAATACTTGCCAGCTCCCAGAGCACCAAAGCAAGGAAGGTGTTGCTACCCCCAGGGAAAGAAACTTATCATCCCCCGAGAACAGCAACAAGGACTAGTCTGGTAGATCACAAAAGAAGGA
>NC_090741.1:3579759-3597259 GCF_036898095.1 Palaemon carinicauda | reverse complement strand
ATACATAGATTAATTTTTGAACCAGCCTCATCTGATGTTCTCTTTAAATATTCTTTTAATAAATTTATGTGATATTTCTGGGTCTTTTTCCTTTTATCTGGAGTAGAGATTAAATAGTTATTTGACTTTAAATTATCAATTACGGTATAAGGACCTTGATATTTAGGTGAAAAGGGAGATCCTGGTATAGGCATTAAAACTAACACCTCATCTCCAGGCTGTAACTGTCTGACTTTAGCTGATTTATCAAAGTGAGCTTTCATAGATGCTTGACTCTCCTTTAAGTATTCTTTAGCTAATTTTCTTACTTTAGATAACCTCTCTTTCAAGTTGTTCATATATGTCTGCACATTAACCTTTGAGGATTCTGAATCAAAGTCACTGGCTAGCAAATGATCTTTTACAATTTTTAAGGGACCCCTGATCTCTCTACCAAACAGCAACTCAAAAGGAGAAAATCCCAAAGATTCTTGCTTACATTCTCTAACTGCAAATAATAAAAAGTCAAGACCTTCATCCCAATCGTTTGAACTTTCTAAACAGTAACGTTTCAGCATGGATTTAAGGGTTTGGTGGAATCTCTCTAAAGCTCCTTGAGACTCAGGGTGGTATACAGAAGAGTTTACAGTAAGCACACTTAATTCTTTTAGTACTTCTCTAAAAAGATCCGAAGTGAAATTAGTTCCTTGGTCAGATTGCAAAACCTTGGGAATACCAAAATTTGAGAAGGTGTGTATCAAGTTAGTAGCTATATTCTTAGCAGAAATGTTCTTGAGAGGTATAGCTATAGGAAATCTGGTTGATGTACACATGATAGTAAGGATGTATTTATTCCCTTTGCGAGTGGAAGGAAGTGTACCAACACAATCTATTAGTATTTTCTCAAAGGGTTCCTCTAATACAGGGATAGGAATGAGCGGAGCAGGAGGAATAGATTGATTGGGTTTACCTATAACTTGGCAAATGTGACAAGATTTTATATATTCTGTAACCCTTTTCTTCATTCCTGGCCAAAAGTAATGTGTTTAGAGCTTCTGATAAGTTTTCTTTATACCTAAATGTCCATTGAGACCATCATGAGCCAAAGAAACAATTTCACTTCTCAAAGAGGATGGAATTATTATATGAAATTCATCGGCCCAATCTTGTTCTTGAGCTAAGTGGCTAGGTCTAAATAATCTCATGAGAATGCCTTCATGCAGGTAAAATCCTGGCTTTTCTTTAACTTTCGTAATGTGGGAAGCTACCTCTGACCAACATTGGATCAAAGTAAGTTCAGACTTCTGTGCTGCAATTAAGGAATCCTTTGACATCTCTATTTCTTTAATGTTAGGTAAAGGCACAGATTTAATTGTAGTCTGACGAGACTTTGACCTAGTGGTTACACAAACAGGGAAAAGATCAGGCTGAGAGGATTCAATATTTAGAGTAGGGTTATTTTCCAAAGGATGATCTACTACAACTGGACATGGAACAGTAAGTTTCCCAGCAATATCATTTCCTAGTAAAAAGTTAATTCCAGGGACCGGTAAATTTTGTGTTATTCCTACTTTTATTTTTCTGGATACAAGTGGAGACTTAAGATACAATTCCGTGAGGGGAATGGTGGAAATTGAAGAGAGATCACAAATTACTACCTTTTCATTTAGATAGAATTTCTCTAAGTTAGGGATTACTGTATTGAGCATTATACTTTGAGCAGAACCGGTGTCTCTTAGAATGTTGACAGGATATTCTACATTATTTAGAGTTACTGTGCCAGACATTTTGAAATCTTCAAAAACATCTATGCAAGGAGGGTGAGCAGCAACGTTAGATGTGGGCTTATTAAATGGGAGCTGAGATTTTACTGAAGTTTTGGAAGCTTTATTAGGGTCATAATATTTAGAGTGTTTACAGTGGGGACTCCAGCATTCAGTAATGTGATGACCAGATTTCTTACAAAAACTGCATATTATTTTAGTTTGGTATTTATCACTACTACTATTCCCATCCTGAGTCTCTGAAACTACAGATGATTTCAGGTTTTACAGGAACTGTCCTTTTATCAGACTTAGGATTACCTTTGTGAACCAAGGAATATACATCAGCACAATTTGCTGCCTCTTTCAATTGGATTTCACCTCTATCTTCTAGGTGGAGCTTAACATTCAGAGGGATTTTCCTTTTGAACTCTTCATATACTAATAAGTTAACTAACTGATCGAAAGTGGTGACATTACTCGAGAACAGCCATTTATGAAAATACCGTAACTTCTCTGTAGCAAATTCAACATAAGTCTGAGATGGAGTTTTAATCAAATAGCGGAAATTTTGTCTATAGCCCTCAGGTGTAATAGTGTAAGCATTTAGGATAGAAATCTTAACAAAATCAAAGTCTTGGCAGTCTTCTAATGATAGAGTAGAATATACGATCGAGGCTTTACCTTTAAAGTTTGTGCTAACAAGCCATGTCCAAGAGGTTCTGGGCCATTCTAATTGAATTGCTGTCTTCTCAAAATTCCTAAAATAACTTTCAGGGTCATCTTCATTAAATTGAGGAACTAGCTGTGCTTGTTGGGCAATGTTAAACTTCTTATTAGGAGTACCTTGGATAATTGAACGGTCATAAGTCTGAGCCTCTAGTTCTGCTAACTTAACTTCTCTGTCTATTTCTAGCTTTCTTGCTTCGAATTGTATTTGTGGTAACTTCAACTCTCTCTCTATCTGTAATTTCTGTATTTCTACATCAGCAATACTCTTTTGCACGGAAGGTGCATCAGTCCCTATTGACAATTTCTGATCATGAATTTTATCAATAAATTCTTCGGCACTAGATAATGAGAGTATCATGCTCCTGGTCTTTATCATCTAACAATGTCACAGATTCTGGCAAAATTAATCCCTGTTCTACCAAACCATCTATACCTTTAGTCTTAAGGTCTCGTAGGGCCATGGAAGATGTGAACGAAATCTTAAAGTACATAAGAATAAACTTCCATTCATCTTTACTTAAAGTGAATTTACTCAAGTATGTAAAATCTGGCTTAGAGCAAAAGGCATGGACATCAAATTCACTCATTGTAACAGCAAGAAAATTCCTCTGAAGGATTGAGTGTTGGTTACAGGTTAAATATACAATACACAAATTGAATACAAAAGGTATTAAGTACATGTGAAGCTGTATTTTCACTATGTTCAGTGATGAGATAATATTCAGTGATGATTCAATATAAGATTCAGGCAAGATTCATTTCAAGATTCAGGCTGGCTTGTTGCCTTAAGTGCAAGATACGAACATTAACTACCACAAGTTGATAGCAAGTTGTAAAGATTCTTGGAACACTTGACAGTTTAAGTTCTAGATAAGATTCTAATGTCTAATTAAAGTCAAATCTATTAAGGATTCTCGGTTTAAAGAGTCTAATCAATGTGACTTCTGTGGAAATAAAAGGTCATCCAAGTTCTGTATTATGTGTCACAAGACAAAGTGTTGATGACCTAAGAAAGATTAAGGATCGGCATAAGATTACAAAGTACTAACACTTCTGTATAACAGCACAAACGACTAAGTTAGTTTCATAATAAGGCAAGGCGAATTGATATACCTATATAAGTGCACATGGAAAATGATACCGGACGGGCCCCCATATGTTACAAGCCCTAATTACCGATGAGACCTGATGTCGTAAAATTAGAGGAAGCCCCAAAATGTGCAATGTCAAAATTGAACATGAAAGGAAAAAGTAACTAAAGGCTTGCAAACATCATAAAGATTTATTATATAATTAAAATTTAAATAATACTTATAGAACTTAATTCTCAAGCTGAATACTCAAAACTTATTGTGTTGACTAATTAAAACAAATGTATTTATAACCTAAGAAAAATTAAACTTAAAGCAAAACACTAACGTAACACAAATAAGAAACATGAGGAATGGTGTGTGAATATCCGTATACCCACAAATACATGAATAAATCAACACTCGTAAATAATTATAATAAAGTCATAAATAAATCTAACACTCAAACAAATAACATATTACAAAATATACTCAAGAGGCAGGTGCAGATGTATAAGTCCGTGAAATACAAAGAGTTAATCCTCAGCCGAGTACAAAGGCAAGAACAGAACTAAAGATATGAAATATTTAGGTAACAAACATAACCTTCGATGAAGGAACTACGGTGGCGTGACGGGTACTTCAGCCAATCACAAGCGGAGTAAGTCGAGCGGCGAGGTGAAGAAACTACAATCGTTAAAAATCGTAACCAGGCCGGCTACAGAAGCGGTAGTTGAAGAGCGTTAAAACTGTTATCATGTCGGAGTCATGAGAATATATATATATATATATATATATATATATATATATATATATATATATATATATATATATATATATATATATATATATATATATATATAGTCACCGACTTACGACGGACATCGGGACCAAGAGTTGCGTCGTAAGTCGATCTCGTCATATGTCGAACTATAAAAGTGAAGTTTCCGTAGATTCATTGTGATGCGTTATGATTCGGCAAATATTTCAATCATACTTTATCAATATTTTCTTACTGTCTATCATTACTCCATTTTGTTTCAAAGGATATCATATGCTCTATTAAAGCATTTTTTATTCTATTATTCAATTTTAGAAGCATTTTACCAATCGAAAAGTACTTAAAATTTTTTTCACCTTTGGTTATGATCAGCTGATCTGAAAATGCCGCTACCTACCGTGTCAAAATATCGCGTAAATCCTTATGGTATTTTTTTTTTTTTTTTTTCAGAATTTCTTAACTTATTAGAAATATCTTCATGAACATTACATCAGCGCCAATATGTTACTGGAAATCAGTTTCCATACAGTTCGTCTAACCATCAGGTACAGTTGCCTCAAAGTATTCCTTTACCCCTTACGCTTATGTTTTATGAAAATAGTATGGTAACACCGCAATGAAAGCCTATTTGTCTTGTAACGACGGACGTGAATGGTCGAGCTATTGGTATGCCAGTGCTCCTATTTTTATAAACACTACTGTAGACAATATATTAATGATATACGAATAATAGTTCTCATTACAAGTGAAATAAGTTGCTGTTAAATACTTAGAAAAATAGTATAGTAACAGAGTAGTAATAATAGCAATGGTAAAAATCATATTCATTCCTGATTAATCAGACATCGTCAACCTTCGTTACATTCAGTTGAGGCAGGCGTTTGCTGAAATCCAACTTTAGTTCATAGTAGATATATGGGTTCTTTTACAGAACATAATTATTTGAATGGAAATACGCTTTCGATTTATATAAGCCATCAATTTATAAAGAAATGAGATCATAAACCGCAAATTTCAAGACCTATAAATATAATTTCATAAAGGCAATTATGATAGCCATTGACAGGTCATGATACGGAAGGCTTGGGGAAAAATTAATAGACAACCCGATGTATAAAGGAACAAATATATCCAGTGTATCATTCATATATATATTTTTTTTTAATTCGAGCCACGTCTCACCAGAGTAGCCCAGATGGAAATTTCTCTGGGCGGTAATTAAACTCGAGTCATCTGAGTAACAACACACCTTAACCACCCTGATGGTCTTTATATCATTGGTAGATATGGTTGCACACCGATAAAATCAGTACTCATATAGATGAGAGAGAGTGACTGAACTATGGTTGGTTTTATTTTGTCAATTTCGTTGGTATTATCAAACAATACTATATAGACCTTTTATAATACCTTGATAATGACAACAGGGACTCGATTAGATAAATGTTGTATAGCCATGTCATTATATAATAAGATAACTCCGATATCCTTGTGTCTTCAATACTTATTACAATACGGTGGGGGTCTGAAACAAGTTATTGACGTCAAACTAGCTGTTTCACAGATCTCGTTCAATATGTAATATTTCCCTCCACATATGACCTAACAAAACATCAAGAAGGAATCATCAGTCGCATGTTAATTTTTATGAAAATAAATTCCATGATGATCATTCTCAGAGTAGTAAGGTATAAATTCATGACGGGCAGTTCGAGAATTTATCGGTTGTCAAAAGCCCACTTGACAACGGAATTACTTTAGGGAATGTAAGTGCTTCGTAAGATATCACTTTTAATACTAAATATTCTAGCTAAGATAATTAGCAATTAAAACTTGCAACTAGATGCACCATAGATGGGTAGATACATAGAGATAAAGAGATGGATTGAATTGCTTTCAGTTATCGTCAGGTTTAGAATTTTTTATTTTTTTTTATTTTACATTTAACTTAAATGACTAAATTGCACCCTCAGTTGAGCTGGCCTTGGTCTTAATCGTTGGTAAAAAATAAAATACCCAAGACTTTTATTATATAATTATGAATTTTCTTTATTAAAATCAGCTGGATTCATCGATGAATTTATAGCAAATATCTGAAAACTATGTATTACAAATTTGTGATATTCAATGTTTAATCGCAATCATAACTTCGTATTAACCTTTTGTTTTAGTACTCAAGCGATACTGGTTGATTGAAGCTTATTATTTTTTTTTTCAGTTTCCATTCTCATAACATTCCTTACATTTGTGGGCAAGGTTTAGTGAAATCACTATGGAAATAAATTATTTAATTCTAGTTATACAATGTTGAATTGTAAAAAAGAAAATAAGTAAAACAAGATCGTATTTGAAACATTAATATTTTGTCCATCCACCATTATGTGCAATAACATCTTGCAATCTGTTTTGCATTGACGAGACGTGGTTATACACAACTTGTCGGTTGCGGCGGAACAGTTCCCAATCGTTGAGAACATGCTGGAAAAGACGCTGGTGGTTACGCTCCTGACCCTGCTCCCAGCTGTTGACGATGTTCCCCCAGACATTTTCGATCGGGTTCAAGTCGCATGCTTTGCTCGGCCAGGGAAGGAGAACAATGTCGCGCTGTTCAGCAAACCATGCTCGGACAATCCTCGCAGTATGGATGGAACAGTTATCCTAAAAGAAATAATATAACTGATTAATCATACTGTTAGAACAAGGTGGAAGGAGAACAATTTATATTTTCAATATAAATGACGGCAAAATAATGCCGTTTAGTCCAGCAAAAGGAGTCACAATAATGATTAATAAAAGGGCTTGAGTAGCCAAGGAGGAGACGTGGGTGTTGTGTGTTGATAAGAATATTTGGTCTACTTTTCATGAAGAGGCAAAAAATACCTTGTAACAATTTCAGTGGCTTTATTTGGCCGCTTTAGATTCATCAGGGAATGTAGATCAATGATGTTGATGTAAGATCCTTTTACAGTTATAAAACTAATAAATCCAAGACAAAAGTCTTATTGAGTAATTTGAAACTACTTTATGACCAATATCAGCAATGAGTTGATACCATATTTGTCAAGAAAGGGCATTCATATAACTAAAAAAAAAAAAGAAAAACAATGCACATACCTGCATGAAAATTATCTGCTCAGGATAAGGAAGAGCATAAGCGTGAACGGAAGGAACCATCACCTCTTCCAAAATTTCGAGATACTGCTCAGCGTTGAACCTTCCACTGATCTGGGCCAATTCACCAACGCCATGCAGGTGTATCCACTCCCAAACGTTACAGGTGATATGGCCGCTTCTGGCTACTTGATAAATATTCTGGCTGTCGTATCTCGTGTTATCACGCCTCCAGCAATGCAGACGACCATGCGTGTTAGAAGCGAAGGTCTTTTCATCACTGAAAATTACTCTGCCCCAGAAGTCTAACCCCTCTTCCAAATAACGTTGAGCAAATTCCAGCCATGCCGTTTTATGACGATCCTCCAGCTTTTGTTTCACTGCCGGAGTCCTATGGTGGATACCGTCTGCGTGGAGCCTATTTCTTATAGTTCCAGACGAAACACGCAAGTTCAGTGTGTCCCTTATGGCAACTGCATTTATAAATGGGCTTTGCGTGGCTACTTCCGAAATCGCCCTTTCTTCTTCTGGGGTCGTTTTTCTTGGCCCACCAGCTCTTGGCCTGTCGTTGAGGTTTCCAGACTCTTCCCATCTTCGACACCAAAGTCGAACTGTTGGCAGTGAAATTCCTAATTCTCTTGCAATACGTTTGTAAGACATGCCAGAGTCTCTCATGCCTACAATTCTGCTCCTATTGTCGATTCTTTGTTGATTGCGATCCATTGTCTACTCTAGTCACTAAACCGCTACTCAAGAGAATGACATAATGGACTAACAGAGGTCACGACATCACTTACTGGCCCCGCCTCTCTCTCTCTTTCTGAGTTATACAGCTTTAATCGAGTCCCTGTGTCATTCTCAAGGTATTAAAAAAGGTTTATATAGTACTGTTCGATAATACCAACGAAATTGACATAAAATAAACCCAACCATAGTTCAGTCTCTCTCTCTTATCTATATGAGTACGATTTTATCGGTGTGCAACCATATCTACCAATGATATAAAGACCATCAGGGTGGTTAAGGTGTGTTGTTACTCAGATGACTCGAGTTTAATTACCGCCCAGAGAAATTTCCATCTGGGCTACTCTGGTGAGACGTGGCTCGAATTAAAAAAATATATATATATGAATGATACACTGGATATATTTGTTCCTTTATACATCGGGTTGTCTATTAATTTTTCCCCAAGCCTTCCGTATCATGACCTGTCAATGGCTATCATAATTGCCTTTATGAAATTATATTTATAGGTCTTGAAATTTGCGGTTTATGATCTCATTTCTTTATAAATTGATGGCTTATATAAATCGAAAGCGTATTTCCATTCAAATAATTATGTTCTGAAAAAGAACCCATATATCTACTATGAACTAAAGTTGGATTTTAGCAAACGCCTGCCTCAACTGAATGTAACGAAGGTTGACGATGTCTGATTAATCAGGAATGAATATGATTTTTACCATTGCTATTATTACTACTCTGTTACTATACTATTTTTCTAAGTATTTAACAGCAACTTATTTCACTTGTAATGTGAACTATTATTCGTATATCATTAATATATTGTCTACAGTAGTGTTTATAAAAATAGGAGCACTGGCATACCAATAGCTCGACCATTCACGTCCGTCGTTACAAGACAAATAGGCTTTCATTGCGGTGTTACCATACTATTTTCATAAAACATAAGCGTAAGGGGTAAAGGAATACTTTGAGGCAACTGTACAATGCAAAATAGCTGGACAGTAGCTGTTTCTCTGTGCGTGTGTGCGCGCTCGCTCTTGTAATTGTATACAGGTTGTTCATTTTTAAAGCTTCATACAGTATTTAACTTTTAGTTCAATATTAAGCCTTCATATTTCATTAGACATTATTGTGCTCAATTGCGGTTTATTAAAGCACGTTTATACTTTTTTTTTTCAATTTCTTGATCACATCAATAATCAACAAATACTTTTGATTTATTTTCAGTTGGCCGTATTACGATTATGCGCACATATAGTACGAATAACACTGATTTATATAATTTTCTTGACATTCGAAATTTCTACATAATGAATATTTCATCAGCGCCAATATGTTATAGGGTATCACATTTTCCATACATTTCGTTTATAGACCTTACTATTAATTATAAATGGAATACAGTATGCACCTCTCTCTCTCTCTCTCTCTCTCTCTCTCTCTCTCTCTCTCTCTCTCTCTCCGTATTTTGATTTTTAATTCAGTTAAATCTTCATATTTCTTTGAAAATTGTTGAAAAAAAACTTTATATCATAATTCGATATTTCGATTATGGGAATAGTAACGCATCGGGAGGATATCACTTAATTTGCCTCTCGTCTTCCGCCAGAGATATGGCGTCATCAGACTTTTTTTCTTGAATTTACGGTAAGTTGTACTAATCTCATAACTAATGATACAGAACAATAAAACACTTGATATCGTCACTCGGTGTTTCAATGATGGGAATGCTATAATAAGATTACTCAGTAACGCAATGAAAGGAAATCATTGGGTATGTCAGCGCGCCCAGGATGCTATCCAAGACACGCGACATAAACTCTACGAAAAATAACTTCCAAAATATGTAATTTCCTTTTCTTTTTTCCTGCAAGAAGTGAAAAGAAAATACTAACTTACCGAACAAAAGTATTTCATTTTTATAATGTAAAAGGAAATATAATATTTTCAAGAAAGTATTCATATACTTTCTTTAGATAAACATCGATCTATTATCAGAGATTAAATGTAACTAACGTACAGTCAAATTTACGCTCCGTAGCACTCATGACAACCAATACTGACCCGCAAAATACTTTTTATCGTTACCTAATATTTCGATAATGGGATTACTAATATTGATCGTTAACCTATTGGAAGGAAGTCACTGTATTGTCCGATCGCTTTCCACCGGCGATGTGACGTCACCAGACGTATAATATAAACTCGACAGATATTAAAACTTATCTTAATGTATTTTTTACTGAAAATAGATACTTAATATTGACAATAAAAGAAAATCATAATTTTACGAGAAAAAGGACTTTATTTTTATACAAGAAAATAGATTATTTTCAAGGAAATATTCGTCCTATTTCCGATAGACTTATGACGTCATCACTGAAAAAAATTGTTGTAAAGTCGAATCGTCATATGTCGCATAGGTCGTAAGTCGAGCACTGACTGTATATATATATATATATATATATATGTATATATATATATATATATATATGTATATATATATATATATATATGTATATATATATATATATATATAGATATATATATATATATATATATATGTATATATATATGTATATATATATATATATATATATACAGAGAGAGAGAGAGAGAGAGAGAGAGAGAGAGAGAGATAGGTCATGCAAGCAAAATGTACATAAATCCAAGAATTCCAATAAATTGCAAATCAAAACTATAAAGATTGAAATAACCAGGAGTTAGAAGGC
The DNA here is from genome assembly GCF_036898095.1 of Palaemon carinicauda. Lineage (NCBI taxonomy): Eukaryota > Metazoa > Arthropoda > Malacostraca > Decapoda > Palaemonidae > Palaemon > Palaemon carinicauda. The sequence goes on along the minus strand of NC_090741.1, from coordinate 3,586,344 downwards.
TAGGATTTAATTGTCAAATTCCTCTAGGGCAAAGACAGGATTAGCCTGACACGATAAATCAGTTAATACGCAGGTCAGATTCTCTGTTCCTATCTTCGCCCGGTGGCCTTGAACGGCCCTATTTATTATCACAATATGAAAATGCGGCCTCTCTTCCAGAATATTTTTTTTCTTTTAATAGATTATTGTTGCAGAGGTATCTTCTTACCTATATTTTCATCTAGGTAGATATTATATTATATATATATATATATATATATATATATATCCATCGATAATATAATGGGGGACCCAAGTGGGAGCTCGGGGTTATGGGTGGCGGAAACATACTGGGGATGAGGTATATAATGGTAAAACAAGCCTTTTCTTCTCAATAAATAATGTCCCTGGACAAATAATAAATCCATGGAAAACTGCACAAATTATCTATGTCCTATATGTACTAACCGTATATTTTTCATTTATTTGTTGACATTTTGCGGGTTGGTTATATTCGCTCCTGTTCGTTCGTATGTACACACCAGTTTCAGATCTTCTGTGCATAAACCTCGCCTTTCTGCGCATAAACCACCACCCTCCTTTATTATTACCAATAGGATTACTTGTTTCCTTATATCCCGTCCCCATCCCCCACCACCCCCGTTATTCAAGTAGTTCTTCCCATGACATTCAAGTATTCTTCTTGATCTGACCCTTCTAATACTGTATGTACCCATTCTTTTTTGCAATACCCACATGTGCATTTGGTTTTTTATCCTAACCATTCTTCTAATATCGTATGTTTATGCAATACCCACGTGAACATATTATTTTTTTACCCTAGTTATTCAAGTACACTACGAGTTTTTACCCCTCGATTAACGTTGTTATTTATTCGTTAATGCCATGCCTACTTGTATTGTAAGGACAGTGAGACGAGCTATCACCAACAACAACTGACGGTTTACTCAAACATGTGCAAAAATATAATACAAGGTACGGACGGAAAAGTAGCATGCGCACAGGAGCAAATCTGGCTTGAACTAACCACCACAATATGTGTGTTTTTACACACGTACAAATGCTTGAAATACAAGTCAATAGAAATAGGTAGCAAAATGATAAATACATAACATTGTAGCATTGAGGGAGCGGAATAAATATATACAGTGAACCACAGTGTGTCGAAAAGAGAATTTAAATGAAATGGAGAATTCGATGAGAATGCTGGACGACGGAGGGAGCGATGTCCTTACAAGTACTCGCCCCCCAAGACATCAGGCGGCATAGAGGGCTGATGAGACTAGTCTTCATATTGTTTCGGGAGTCGGAGGGTTCCTCTTGTTCTTGAACGGAGGGGCGCGTCTGCGGTCGGCGTATGAATAGCTACCTCCCGTCGTCGTTTGTTGCTTTTCTTATCATTGGGCGCCTTGTTTTGAGGTGGCACTTTGGATCTGCCAGGTCCCGCGGAGCCAGTGTTGCTTCCTTCGAGAAACGCCAGTATCACGCGGTCTATTAGGACCCAGTCCTCTTGGCCATGCACGTCGAGAAGGAAGGTTTTCGTCGTTTTCTTGATTACTCGGTAGGGGCCTCGATAGGGTCTGGTTAGCGGCTGTCGATGAGCGTCGACACGGATGAAAACATACCCGCAGTCGTCCAGGTTCCTCGGCTTGAAATACTTAGTTATGTCCTGGTAAGTTTTAAGACATGGCCTGAACATTCTGGCGATGTCTCTGAGATGATCCAGCAGCGTGTCGTCGGTTGATGTGGGAAAGAATTCGCCGGGAACTGCGAGCGCCTCTCCGTAAACCTTTTCAGCGGCCGATGGCTTGCCATCTGCGCAAGGGGCGGTGCGAAGGCCGAGAAGTACCCATGGAAGTCGTGATTTCCAGTCCTCGTCGGTGCAGCTCGCCATCAGAGACGCCTTGAGGGCGCGATGAGTTCGTTAGACCATGCCGTTTGCTGTGGGGTTGTATACCGTGGTGCTGTGGAGTGTCGTTCCCATCAGGTTTGCCAGAGCAAGCCATATCTCTGACAGGAAAGCGGGGCCTCCGTCTGCCGTGATGTCGTCAGGAACACCAAATCTGCTCACCCAGCTTGACAAAAGGGCTTCGGCGCATGCTTGGGCCGTAGCTTCGGTCATCGATGATGCTTCCAACCACCTCGTAAAGCGATCGATGATTGTCAGCAGGTAGCGAGCAGATCCCGCAGGCGGCAAAGGTGGAGGTGACCGAAACATCTTTTCGGTTGGGGAAAATCACCTATCCCCGATTCGGTGTGACGGCTTATCTTGCTTGTCTGGCAATTGACGCATGTCTTCGCCAATTCCCGGGCGTCCTTTTTGATCCCTGGCCAGATGAACTTTTCAGACAGGAGACGAGCAGTGCTGCGTCCCGAGGGGTGTGAAAGTCCATGGATGTGGTGAATATTTTTCTTCTGCAGGAAGCCAGAATCCAGGGGCGTGGGCGGCCAGTGCTGGTGTCCCAGAGGATAGTTACTCCTGCTGGCCCGAGGGGAATTGCAGTTATCTCGAGTGCAGATGGCCTCATCAGGTGATCATGTGCATCTAGGTCGGTGAGCTGATCGGATGCGAGGTTGGTGTAGTCAATTCCCAGGTGGATTGCGTCGATTTCAATCCTTAAAAGAGCGTCTGCGACTAGGTTTTTCTTTCCCGGAACGTAGCTTATGGTGCACCCGAATTCGGCGATTGCTGCGAGATGACGTTGTTGTCGGGAGGACCAAGCGTCTGTCGATTTTGTGAAGGCGTGTACGAGGGGTTGATGGTCCGTCGCGATGGTGAAGGGTTTGCCCTCCAGGATGTGCCTGAAGTGGCGGACGGCAAGGTAGACGGCGAGGAGCTCCCTATCGAATGTGCTGTATCTTGTTTCGGCGGGTTTCAGTTTTCTGCTGAAGAATGCCAATGGTCGAGGAGAACCATCAACGAGGTGTTCCAGCACAGCCCCACAGGCGACGTTGCTGGCATCGGTCGTCAGTCGCAGAGGGGCGTTGTCGTCGAAATGAGCCAGGGTGGTGGCGTTGGCGAGGGCGTCCTTTTTCGGGGTGAATGCATGTTGTGGGGAACCCCACTCAAGTTTCTTCGCCTTTCCCTTCAGGACGCCGTCGAGGGGTGTCAGGGTCTGTGCGATGTTGGGGATGAAGCGCCTGTAGAAATTGACCATCCCCAGGAACTCCTGAAGTTAGCGGGTGGTCGTAGGTGTCAGGAACTTTCTGATGGCGTCCACCTTTGTTGTCATGGGTTTTACCCCACTCGAGGACACGTGATGACCGAGAAAGTCCACTCCTTCAGCGCCGAATGTGCATATGTCGAAACGTACAACTAGGCCATTCTCTTGCAGGCGTTTGAGGACGGCGCGGACGTGCCTCCGGTGTTCCTCCTTGGTCCTTGAGAATATCAAGATGTCGTCGACGTAACAGACGCAGAATGGTAGGTCGCCCAGGATGCTATCCATTAGGCGTTGGAAGGTTGCCCCCGCATTGCGTAGATCGAAGGTTGAGTATGCGAAGGTGTAGGATCCGAACGGTGTCACAATGGCAGTTTTCAGAATGTCCTCTGGAAATACGGGGACCTGAAAGTAAGACTTGAGAAAGTCCATCTTGGCGAAGTATTTCGCGCCATGCAACGCATTCGTCAGGTCTTGCATGTTGGGCAGAGGGTAGTGGTCGGGCATTGTGATAAGGTTGAGGCGCCTGTAGTCACTGCAAGGTCTCCAGGTCCCGTCAGGCTTCTTTACCATGTGTAGGGGAGATGCAAAGGGGCTCGATGCTTTCTTACAGATACCCATGCATTCCATGTCCTCAAAGGCGCGTTTGGCGTCCCTCAGCTTCTGGGGCGGGAGGCGGCGGAATTTGGCGTGTGTTGGAGGTCCCATCGTCGTGATGTGGTGGTAGATCCCGTGCTTGGAGGGGGATCCCGGCGATTGTCGGACCTCGGCCTTGAAAACGTCAGGAAATTCTTGCAGAAGGTCGGCGTAGGGCTGCGTCATTACAGCGGATACGGACATAGTGGCAGGGCCGGCTCTCAAGGCGCGGGACTGGCGGCTTCCTGTGTCGATGAGGCGTTTCCCAGCAACGTTGACAAGTAGTCTGTGGTAAGCGAGGAATTCTGCACCGAGGAGGGGGCGACTGACATCGGCGATGGCGAAGGGCCAGAAATACGAACGGCCCAGGATAGATATCCTGAGGATTCCAGTCCCATAACACTGTATGGGAGACCCGTTGGCGCCGACGAGCGAGGGGGCGTCTTTGCTGGGACCACGGTCTAGGTCGGCTTGTGATGGCGGGAACGTTGACTGCATAGCGCAGGTGTCGACCATGAGTCTATGGTTGGAGACGGTGTCGAGGATATAGAAACCATTCATACTTTTGTTTCCCGAAGCTGCGATGGTGGTAGGTGGTTTCTTATGGCGTCATCTTCTAGGGAAATTGCATGGTGCCCTACATTTCTTGCCGTCACTGCCGAACTGCTGGTGGTAGAAGTACCATGCTGGATTAGGCCTAGGGTTCGGACGTGTCGGTTGCGGTGGTTTCCTCCTTGCCATGGCATTGATCTTGTCGTCGTCGTCAGGAGGCGTTGATGAAGAGTCTATGGAAGAGCAGCTGAAGGAGGAGAACGGAGACGATACTGATGATGCCCCTGGGCGAGATGCTTTGGAGGCCTAGTGGAGCTTCTGAGCCTTCGACAGGAGTTCGTTCATCGGAAGTGTGTCGGCGTCCGTCAATTGGGCCCTTACGTCCTGCGGCAGGCGTCGAAGGAAAATCTCGCGAGATAGGCTAATCTCGCGCCATCGGCCGTTGCTGTCGGTCTCAGGAAGCATTAACAGGCCGGTCAACTCGTCCCATGCCTCGACAGGAGAGGTGTCACCCATGGGTTTGCCGGAAAGGTCCAGGACTTTCTGTGCCCTTGCGGAAACGGAGAGTGAGTAGATACCGATGAGTTTCATTCTCAGGTCGTCGTAGGAAAGTTGGCCAGCCCGGGCGTCGAGCCATGGGGAAATCTTGTCGAATACCTCCTCTGGGAGGGAGGTGAGAACGATGTCGGTCTTGGCGCAGGAGTTGCTGAGGCTAGCGACTCGGAAGAGTACGTCCGCTCTCAGGAACCAGCAAGTGGTGTTGTGTTGAGAAAACGGAGGTAGCTTGACTTTGGGCGTGGAGGCGAGGCCGTTGGGCGTGATGGGCGGGTTGAATCCGCCATTGTGGTCAGTCGACGAGGTGGGAAGTTGATATGTGAGTTAAGCTCATCCTACTGCCTTACAAATGCACCGAGGTGTGGGAGCACCAAAGGCCGAAGCTCACTCCTAAGGTAACGGAGGAAAAGAAGGTAGCACGGCCGTAATAAGTCCGTTAATGTCAAAGCCAAAACCGCTGATGCTACTTCAACTCCGGGGTCACCAGTTGTAAGGACAGTGAGACGAGCTATCACCAACAACAACTGACGGTTTACTCAAACATGTGCGAGAATATAATACAAGGTGCGGACGTAAAAGTAGCATGAGTGCATGCACCAATCTGGCTTGAACTAACTGCCACAATATGTGTGTTTTTTCACATGTACAAATGCTTGAAATACAAGTCAATAGAAATAGGTAGCGAAATGATAAATACATAAAATTGTAGCTCTGAGGGAGCGGAATAAATATATACAGTGAACCACAGTGTGGCGAAAAGAGAATTCAAATGAAATGGAGAATTCGATGAGAATGCTGGACGACGGAGAGAGCGATGTCCTTACAGTATATTACTCTTTGTTTACATACCTCTTTCAACAGTTTACTCCCTTATTACGGCGTTTGAATTTTTTACCATTAAATAATTGTTAATCTCTTCATTCTAACCTACTATTTTTCCTTCATACCTCCACAGTTTTCACATAAATACTTGCTCTGAACAATTTTCCCATGCATGGTCATTCAAGTTTACTTTGTTGACTCCGTTCTGTTTCCGTTAACCAATCACGTGCCCGTACCTATGGAAAGTCTCCACAAGGGGGTTGATATTTCTCCTTCCCCTTTCCTTATCTCTGCAAGTGCTCCCATTTATGATCCATCAGTACCTTCACACGGGTTTTTCCCTTTGAAACCATTATCCGTGTTAAGCCTTTGTTCGTATTCTACTCGTTACGTGTGCTATTATGGAACTTCCTATATAAATGTGTAATGGTTATCCGTACTTAGAATCCGAAAGGAACTTTCCTGGAAATTATCACGGTATACCAGATGCAATTAACACTTAAGAGTCCACCCTCCGCCACCTTCAATACAGCAACAGTTGCTGGAAGACCCCGACCTCAGTCGTCCCGAACATCAAGTAAGTCATTATTTTTTCTTTAAGTTTAATACCTGGTAAGTGAATGCAGATCCTTATTGAGGTTATATTGATGTTAGCGTGCACAGCACAACATCACCGCTTGGCAGGACAAAGGAAGCTTGATGTTTTTATTTTTCGGCGAGCGAAGCGAACCTACTGCCGAACAAGAACCATAATATATGGGATAAAGCATTTTGAACAGAAATAATATGTTTTCCTGTAGTAAACAAATGTGATTCTTCCGAATTTATGTTCATTTCATCGCAACCAAACAAAACAGCC
>NC_090741.1:3569759-3572259 GCF_036898095.1 Palaemon carinicauda | reverse complement strand
TAAAAAAGAAAAAAGAAAAAAAAAGGAAAGAACGCTCAATTGTGCTCGCAATAGACTTTCAAAAGCATATGATTCTATCAAGAGAGAAAAAAAATATAATTTATGTAAAAATATAGAATAAAACCAAATCAATAGATACATTCGAAAATGCACGGGGTCGACTATTCTATTTACATTATTATATGCAAAATAATTAATGCATTAGAAAAAAGAAAAAGGCTTTGAAAATGAAATAATAAAAATTTGGTCACTATTCTTCTCAGACAACGAACTAATTGTAGCAAAAAGTATAGATGATGAGATAGCAATGGTAAGAATATTATTAGAAGTATGTAAAGAATGTGGATTCTAAAAAAAAGTCATATACTTTTATATAATATGAAAGAAAAACGGGAGGAGATGTAAGGTATAAACGTAACAGAAAGCATATAATACTTGGGAATAGAGTTAGAAGGGAAAAGAAATGTTTATGAAACAAAAGAAGAAAATAGTGGAAACTGCTAACAAAACTAGAATATATCACTTACTCAATTATAGAAAAAAGCTACCTCAAAATATTTCTTGGAAAAACGTATTAGAAAAATGTAGTCTTACCAAGAATATCCTATGGAACAGGAGTATTGAACATGTCAGAACGTGAAATGAAAAGACTACAACACGTTAAAAATAGAATAAGATGGAAAAATTGGCGAGCACCACCATCTCCAGCAGTAGCGACTCAACAGGGAGAAAAAAGAATGTCGGAAATGAAGACTAGGAGAACAGGTGGAAGGCTAAGATTTGTGAAAGGAATAGAAGAGGGGAGAACTTCATTGTTGAAGAAAATTCTGGAATAAATGAAAGAGAAGCAGAGTAATCGATGGATGAAAGAGACTAGGAAATGGAGGATATATATGTATAAGAATAATAGAACCTTCATGATAATGGGTAGGAGAAGATTAGAGAATTAGTAAAAATGGTAGGAAGAAATAAAAGAAAAAAGTAGTTTATAAACATGTGTACAAGAAAAAGTCAAATGGGAGAAGAAATGTCCTACGACTGTAAACCAGGTTCAGTTATCATGTATCGAGCTATGGTAAAAAATTAGCTAGGGTTGACTGCTTAAGACTAAATGATAGGAAAAGATATGAATTAGGAGGAAGTATAGCATGTAAGACGTGAGGAGCAGACACAGAAAACCTATCCCAAACATACTTTACTGTCCACACCTTAGCGGCGAGAGAAGAAAAATGAAAGTTGCAGCTACCAGACGAAAAGGAAAAGATGATAATAGGAAACGTTCTGTTTAACGAAGAAGGAATGAATATATATATATATATATATATATTATATATATAATATATATATATATATATAGTATATATATACATATATATATATATATATATATATAATTATATACATCAGAGGTAAAAATAGTATAAGAAAATAAAAGAACTAGAATTAAGGTGGCGCAGATGTATAGGCGAATCCCTCCGCCCAGCAATGAACTGAATTGAACTGAACAGCCTACCAAAACACGGCCGTTGTCTCACACAACTTTTGTGTGAAGAATCGAAGAGTAATTAACACATAACCTATTTAACATAATGTTCTATTTTAGAATTTTTTTTTTCTTTTTTAGTGTCAGAGTACAAAGTTCCTCTACACTTCAAGGTTCTTACATACTCCTTAGCGTTTTTAACGTACTTAAATAACTGGTAAATCTTCAATGTTTTTTTTTTTTTTTTTTTTTTTTTTAGTATGAGTGCGAGGAAGCGTTTTTTTAGATAAGGGAAAGTGACTAATTACCCCCATGTACTTTCTGTAATTGTTTTAGTAGACTATAATTGTAACAGTCAGAGAGAGACCATTTTACAAATGGTTAAATAAGCAAGAAATATAGGAAATATTGTGTATTTCGACTATTTTCTCTCAAAGTTTTAGGTATGTCCACAGAATAAATGTTTTATTATTTCTTTTTATATACATTAGGGAGATATCTAAATAAAACATTCATAATTATAAATCTGAATATTGAATAGACCTACAATTTGTCATATCTATAATCTGTTTCATTTTTAATATTTGATAACTTGATCCACTGTAAAAGCTCTAAGAATAAATGTATAATTACGTATATATCTTTTAAGGAAAGCAAGTAAAGTAAATAAAGGTGTCGATAGCTGAGATGCGTGAACATTTTGTCTCCATATTTCCATTCATATTCATACAAAAACCTTTGAATAATCACATATTCTCTAAATCAACTATCGTTTTACAGAGAAATATTTCTTTGGATGCAATAAACATAAATTATTAAATAATAAATGATGATTTAATTTAGGATAATATGACAAAAATATAAACAAAAGAAATATTACCCACGTGTATGAAAGGAATCTGCTTCTGGCAAACATAAAATCCCTGCTTGATTAGGAATAAACACCACCACATCCTAATGATAATTACTCAAATTCTTACTGAGTAGTTGGAAAAGCGTGGAAAACATTACGTTATC